>NW_027528385.1:196473-228110 GCF_008692635.1 Crocuta crocuta | reverse complement strand
TAATATATATATATATATATATATATATATATATATATATATATATATATATATAAATTTTAGCCAATGCAGTTAGATAATTGGTGAGATTTCCAGAGATTTGATCCTCAGCTAGTTAACAATCTGACCTTCAGTCCGAAACGACATGCACACTCCAAGCTGACTTTCCCTGCTTGTGAACACCATGGGCCTTTGGTTACTGAGGCAGGCGCACGGTGGGCTCCACACAGATCCCAGCTCTCGATGACCAAGCTACAAATAGTCTGTGGCGTGAAACGGAGTCTGTCACTGGGGATGTGTGTCTGTACCACAAAGAGGTGACAGCCAGTAGGAAATGGTCCTCCAAAGAAGTTCAAGTTTTGTCATGGTAAAATAGGGGTTGAAAATCATTGCTTTCAATTCTCCTAAATTCATCACCATTAAGGGAGAAAAGGGCACAGAGACACTGGGCTGATGGGCAGCTTATCACCTCACTTCACTGCGCCGTGATTTCCATATCTGTTAGGGGGGCAATGTTTATCTTCCACGGGTGTACACGTGTGTGTTCATAGGTACGTTTTTTTCCTCTTCCTTCTGTCTTTATGGTAACCTGCAAGGGGCTTTTTCTTTGGCACTTTTTTCAAATCTCATGGCTGGGAATTAGCTTTCACAGTCTGCCAGGTGCAAGATATAATAGTAATTCAACACAGTTAGCAGCTCAAGAGAGAGAGGGGCATCACCAAAGTTTTTGCAAATGGCTCTAGACTCCATTGGTAGCTCAGGTTCAACACAACATGTATTGAAACTGGGTAGAAATAGAGGTCTTCCGTGGAACTTATAAAGAGATCACTAGAGAGGGAGTGTGCTTTTGGAAAGCTGAAATACGTTTTTCCTCCCTCCCTCCTTCCTTCCTTCCTTCCATCCTTTGTTTCTTCTAGCTGTGGCTGCTTCTTCAGCCCTCACTCATTACTATATACAATTTGGAAATCAAAGTAGTAAAAATAACTTTCTCTAACAATAATTCTGTGTCCAGTGAACTTTCTAATGGTTTTCCCTGTGCACTGAACATTAAATTGTACATAAACATGTGGACTGATTTTACTTAGCCAATTTTTAAAAAGCCAGGGAGAGGACAAAGATGGGCACCATGTCTCCAGCCTGCCAGGCAGGCGCCTGAGTGTCGTGACTGTGCCTGACTGTCTACAAATGGCCAAGAATCAAAACAGTGTGTCCCGGCTTCGTTTCCTAGGGTAGTTCAGTACTGTGAGTCCCTCCTGTAGCAACCTAACACTTTCCAAAAATTAAGGCCACGCTGGTCATGTGAGCCTGCCCCAGTCTCTATGGCCGGGGTGGGCAGGCAGCAGGGAGGTGGGCATGGTCTGCGCTGGTGAGCGTGAGGGTCACCACAGCAGGCATGAGGTGGGCTCTGGAGGGTCTGTGCAGACAGCATGGCAGGGGCCTTGGGCTCACATGGATGTGGGACATCCAGGCGCCTCTGAGTGTCTGAGTTCTTTCTTTGTGTTTTCCAACCAAGGGTGGGCTTTTCAGAGCAGATATTTGCCAGACACACCTACTGGGATTTTAACCATTCAGAAAGCAATGCCCACTCTGTGCCTACTTCCAGTCCTTGGTCTGTGCAACAACTGCAACTATCTAGTTAAATACTGGATATGAAATAGGCCCGCTGGGCAACAGCACAGGGCACGTGGGCCTACTCAAAAATTCTATCTGGGGGCACCTGGGTGGCTCAGTCAGTTAAGCGTCCGACTTTGGCTAGGATCATGATCTCACAGTTTGTGGGTTCGAGCCCCGCGTCGGGCTCTGTGCTGACGGCCAGCTCGGAGCCTGGAGCCTGCTTCAGATTCTGTGTCTCCCTCTCTCTCTGACCCTCCCCTGCTCATGCTGTCTCTATCTCTCTCTTAAAAATAAATAAAACATTAAAAAAAAATCTATCTGGCGATCCATGCCTTGGGGGCTGCCCCACTGTGTGCTGATGGAAAGCTGGCATGCTTTTTTTTTTTTGGTTTTGGGGTTCCTTGAGACACCATTCAAAGAGGACCTAATGTCTGAGAGCCTCTGAAATTGCTCTGGGTGACCTGGGATCAAGTTCCATGATTCAGACAGAAGTGTATCTACATGTACCTGGACCTGCATTTTGGGAGGGGACAGGGAGGCCACAAACGTTTCCCACACATTAGAGCCTTTGTTGAATAGGCCAAACCCAAGCACCATCGGAGTTCTTGGTAACGCTGACCTCGGTCTTTCAGGAAGAGGTAAATGTGCTCTTCTGGGGGCTGTGAAACCTCATTTACCTTACAGCAAAGTGCAAGGAAAACTCGAGACAGCTGTACAGAGAATAAATGGGAGCTTCCAGAACCTCAGCTGATGACATACAATATGGAGAGAAAACAAACATTGTTAAGAAAATAAATAGCACCGCGCACAGCTGTTCGGCAGAACTGTTAGGGAAAGAGTGGCTGGGCAGGAAGGCAGCGTTTGGGAAGGCTGTAATAATATTTCCCGTTTTATAGCTTCATCTGCCTTTGCTGTCCTATCAGCGGGGCACTGAAGCCAACTCAAGACTCTCCTTGGAAATGGACAGGTAACGTTCTGACAAGCACTGCCAAGACTCGTCCGAGCGGGGGTGCCTGGGCTGTGCTGGGCCTGCCGACCCCCAGGCCGGGCCGGGCTCGTCACACAGCTCTCCGGCCTCCTCCTCCTCTCCCTCCTCCCCTCGTGGGACGCTTACTGGTCCCCCCCATGTGGCCCCAGGGGCCTTGCATGTGCTCTCGGCATTTGCTCAGTGACCGACGAGGACAATCCGTTGTGCAGCAGCTCTGACTCCAAGAGTGTCCCCCCCGGCCCCCTGCCTGCACTGGGCCCTGCCTGAGCCTGACGTCTGCTCTCCACCAGAGTCCAGTTGCCAAGCAAGCTGTGCTTGCCTTGTGTTTTAGATCCAGCTTCAAAGTGGCACTTTCTTTCTGGCCAAATGTCCCTGCCCCTTTCTGAAGTCCCTTTTCCCGCGCCTGGTCTCAGTCTTCTCCATCCTTCAGGAAGCCAGGCCGTGATCTGAGGCATGGGAGAGCGGCCTGTTTACACTGGCGACGCATTTAGAGTGGCCTCACTCGCCACGGCACATCCCCAGGGCAGACTCTGCCGAGTTCTAACTCAGGGGCGGGCGAACTACAGCCCGTGGTCTATATCAAACAGTCACAGGGAGCTAAGAATGATTTTTACATTTTTATCAGTGGTTGATAGCAATCCGAAGAAGAGTATTTCAGGACATGTGAAAATCACAAGGAATTCACATTTTAGTGTGCACAAAGAAAGCTCGGGCATCTAGGGATGGTCTACAGCTGCTCTCACGCTCCCATGGCTAAGCTGTGCAGTGGTGACAGATGCGCGATCGCCCGCAGAGCCTAAACTGCGGACTGTCTGACCCTTTTACAGAAAGTTTGCCCTCTCCTGGTCTAAGGAGAGCTTCCCCCCAACGCTCCAGTAATAATTTCCACTTGGGAACCTACCAAGAGCTGCTCAACGCACCCTGTGACCTGGAGGGGACACACAAGGAAGTGTCCATGTCACCGCCTGTGGGGCCAGTGCCCCTGCAGCAGCCACACGCTCTGTTTGCTGCCCCCACCCCTCCCACCACGCCCTATTAGTCATGGGTGTCTACCTCACCTATGAGCTGCATCTCTGCAGCTCTGGTGCATTAACATCCACCCCCAGCACCCAGCAGAGATAGTCAGAGCCTCTGACATGAGAAGTAACCCATGTACTTCCCACACCAGAGAATGAGAAGTACATGGGTTATAACCTCTTCCTGCGGCTACTTTTTTAAAACACCCTATTTGGCTGGGGGGCAGATGCGTGATTTTTCAAATGGGGAACATGCAATGTGTGCCCTGTTTCTGCTTCACGTTGGGAGAATAACACAGCCGTAATATTTGATGGTGGCACAACTTATTTCCGTTGAACAGGGAGTACAAAAGTACTATCCCTAAGTAATATTACTAGTCTATATCATTTTAATCCTCAAAGTCACTACAGAGAAAGAATCCTTTTGTTTTGCGAGTAACTGAGGTTTGGAGAAGTCCGTGCTGGTTAGCTTCAGGTCTGGGAGAATCAGGTTTCTTACACAGGGCATGTCTTCAGAGCCTATCTGCTTCCCCCTACAGTCAATTGCCTGAATGGGTACACTGTCTTTAATTCCTTCTTTCAGTGGAAACCATGTACCAGAATCGTGGTGGAATCAAACGACCTCTTCTGCTATAAGACTCTCCTGGGACATCAGTTCTAGCCTTCCTGAGTGACAGAACCCTCTGGAAGTCTGTGAACCCCTTCTCAGGAAATGGCACGTGCTACTTTACTCGGATGTTAAATAACAAGATTCAGGGATGAGTCTGGTGACAATGTGCTGAGCTGATAGCTTGAGATACTGTACTAAAACAGCTAAGATTTCTATTGATGAAAAAGCCACATGTATTGACCACTGTTGCTTATGACCTATTCACAGTTAAAGGAGAGGCTATATTTCAGTTAGAGTGTGGTGAAGAATAAAGACATATTTTTCATCATCGAAGTTCATGGACCCCATGAATTGTGTCCCTGGACATCAGGTTAAGAACCCCAGCTCCAGAAGTAACACGGGGGTAGTCAGCCCATGCAGAGGAGGGATGCTTTTAAAGGTCTATTTAGGTCTCTTGAAAACACACATTCCAGGAAACAGAATTCAGTATACAAATTTCACAAGCACCCAAGAATTAAAATCATAATTCTGGAATGCTCTGAAAGCTGACTGTGCATGACACAGACCGAAGCAGACTTCTGTGTGGAGACGGGTCTATCAGGTCACTGTGCCGACAGGCTGCCAGTGACCAGGGAGAACAACTCCCCGTGCACAAGTGCTGAGATGGAAACAGACCGCGGCAAAGATTCCGAGTTTTTTCTCTATGTACACTCTGGGCGGTCAGCATATCATTAATCTCTAAAGTATTAAATTTTCGTTATTAAAGGAAGTCACCCAGGGCACTGAGAGACCCTTGACTTGAAAAATAAAAATCTTAGGAGCTAATACAACCCTTGACTTTCACACGGAGGACAGGAGAGCTCAATTAAAAAGGAGAGGTAATTTGCCTGAGTCCAACATGGAGTGGGGCTGATTTCACTGATCCCAGAAAAAGCATCACAAAATTATGGGATTTGAGCAAATCCTGATCTGAAACAGGAAAAGTCTGTGCTCCTCTCTCACCAGCGTCTTAACTTAAATTCTGATTTCTCTCTGTATTGTATTCTGATGGACCATTAATCTGTCCAGTATGTTTCAGTCTGAATATTGAAATGGATATTTTGTTTAAGAGAGTCAATGTCAGAGCTCAGAAACTGATTTTCCCAACACAATCTAATAAAGCGCGATCTTCCTATCTGACGGTTTTCAAATGAAAATTCTGTACGTGTAGCTAAGAGTTCAAAAATCAAGGAAGACTAATGAAACTATTTTCCCTATGGAAAGGCAAAGAGTTTACAAGAGCAAGACTTCTTCTTCCTCTCTGTTTGTAATAACAAAAATAAACCGAAGTCCTAACATATTTGTAGTATTTTTATTCCTAAAGGAAAAAACAGGAACTTTCATTGTGCTTTAAAGTTATTACCCCAGATATTTTACCAGCTTTAGCACTGTGAAATCAGTTTCAGACATAAGAGACCCACTTCTCTCTCTAGGAAATACTCAATTAGGGTGGTGCCTCTGAAAATACCCAGGGGTCCTGTAGCGGATTTGTATTTCCCAGAGGGTTTCTGCAGCGTATAGCCCTGGCTGGACAGCACACACATGCTCGGATTTTTCCTGTTGCCTGGCTAGTGACCCCCCTACAGGAAGATAACAGGCAAGCCAGGAGGGCGGAGCAGCTCGAGACACATGTCTGCCCGCTCTTATCAACTTATCATATAAGGAAAGGAGAGTGATTGATGCAGACCCTGACACCACAGAACCTGAGGGAAGGGAAACAAAGAAGCATTAACCCTGATCTGTGAAGTGAAGACAGCCCTCGGGAGCGAGCAGGGCTACTCCTTCTACTGCGATCTGACAGTTCACCGGCAGAACGGGAGGGAAGACCGGCATCAGCAGGCACGTTCCTGCTGGAGAAGGAAGGAAGAGACAGCCACGGATGGACCGTAAGCCATGGCAGCGCAGCCCTGCCTCTGAGACGGCGGCTTAGGCGTGGGATTCCTATGTGCCTTCACGTCTGCTGAGCCGCTGGTTTACTCCCGAAAGAAAGAGAGGATGTGGCAGCTTGTTTTCTTTACTTTGAGCTGTGATCTTGTCCTGGCCGCAGCCTATAACAACTTTCGGAGAGGCATGGACAGCATCGGGAGAAGGCAGTATCAGGTTCAGCAGGGCTCTTGCAGCTACACTTTCCTCCTGCCAGAGACAGACAACTGTCGTTCTTCTAGCTCCTATGCGACCGGCGCTGTGCAGAGGGACTCGCCACTAGATTATGACGACTCCGTGCAGAGGCTGCAAGTGCTGGAGAACATCATGGAAAACAATACCCAGTGGCTAATGAAGGTAGGAAAAGAAATCATTCTTACTTGGTGAACAGTGGAAGCTCGTTAAGATCAGCTCAGTTTTCACGGCCAAAAAAAAAAACCCCCCAAACAAAAACAACCCCCCCCCAACAAAACAAAACAAAGCACCCAAAAAACTGATTAGCACAGGAGAGAGATGGTGACTAATGCCTTTGAATGAATTATCATTTCTTTTACTCTGTCCCAGGGTGTAAAGCAGTCGTGGGAGAAAAGTGAAAAGGATTATCTGAGAAGAATGCCAGAATCAATAGAGAAAAATCTGAGTTAGGAATCTTTATTTAATAAAGCGGAGGAAGTGTACTTCTCTGCAAAACGTGTAGGCTGTGTTGTTTGTGTAAGTGGTTTGAACTCAGTAACACCCATTACCAGGGATGTTGTAAACGGGCTGCAGGCAGGAGAGGGAAGCCGGGAGCGACTGCAGCCCGGGAGCCAGGAAAAACGTGACAATCATGTTAATTACTGATACATAACGGATGGAGTAAAGTGCTTTACCAATTTCCTGAATTTATTTACTAAAATAGATTGCGACTCTTGGTAAATGAGAGGAAATTAAATAAAGCAGACTTCAATGTTTCTCAGAATCCGAGGGCTCTACCCTGAAGGGCTTGTCATTTGGCAAACGGGGCAGGTATAAGCGCAGGCGTCGGGCGTTTGTCAGCACCCAGCCCCTTAGCGGCGGCAGCAGGCTGAGGGCCACCCCAGGTGCGATGGGTACGCAGGGCATTTTGCTGCAGCTATGCCATGACGAGATGGTCACAGTCTCACGGCTACAGTGCTACCCAGTTTCACAGACTTTTCAGAGAGGGTTTAACCACAACAGGATATTGTAAACTCACTTTTTTCTTTCCCAAGTGATCATTTTCCCATGTAAATGTTGGGGCCGTTTATACAAAACCCAGAGTCATCCTGAGACTTTCCTTAATATGGACCACATATATATACAGTCTAAAGGAGGTTTAAACAAGCTGTATAAAAAGGTTAATCTTTACATATTACGAAGACGAAGCATTACGTCACAATGCTTAGACAGTAGAGAAGGTACTATTCTACTCAGAATGAGCTAATTCGCCTGGTTCAAGACCTTGCCCCAGAAAGAATTCTCAGTCTTTCATTTCTCCATCAACTTTCTGTTAGGATACTTTATCTTAATCTTAGAATAGATCTTGGCTCCAGATCTGTGTTTCTCATTAGCTGCCCTACCTTCAGAGAGGAAACGACCAAGCTATTACTTGAGTCTAAGCTGGAATGAATGAGTGCACTCAGCACTGAGTTCACTGCAGCCAGGGAGGCGCTTGAGTCCAGAGACAGAAAACAACAGACACTCATCAGGAAGGCCCGCTGTGCAATACACAACTCATTACTAACTGTCTTTGAAGGCACCAGCCCTTCTGGGCTAATTCTCCTATAGGTTTCCCTCTTTTCCTAAGAAGGTTCCTATGGTAAAATGCTCTTTTAAAATCTTCAATAATTCACAGATGTGCATAACATAAGCTGTTCATTCACTCACGCACTTAAAAAACCAAGTACACAGCAGCACAGGTTCAACTGCTTGAAAGACAGACTATATCCTACATATCTTCTTGCTCTGACTTCCTATTTCTTCTTAAATTGTCATGCCCATGGTCAACAACCTTCTTACACCCACTGTGGTTACGCCAGGGCGAATAGCCGTCATGAGAGATGAAAGATACACCATCCATAGTAAACATTCTAATCTGCCCGACTGGTAAATCATCTCTTAAAATAAACAGTCAAGAAGCATAAAAGAATGTTTTGCCAAATGCAAGATTGCTAAATTGCATTTGCTTAATGAAGCCCGCAGTAAGTATACCTGGAAAACTCCATAGTCAAGGCTCATATTTCTTTCTTAGATAAACAACTCCCTTCCCTTAGACCTTTGAGACACTGTTTAAGGAAAGAAAAGGATAAGAAATTCTACATGAAGAGAACATTTTTTCCTTTCCAGGTTCAATTAGTAAATATTTGAACAGTGGCACAATGGCATTGTAGATTCTTTCCCTAGCTAGCTAGCTAAATATCACCGAGAATGACTTAGTGTTTATCTTTTCATCAGCTCAGCACCTGCTCACCTGTCCTATCTCGGGGCTGTGCACCTGAAAACGACAGCATGTGCCCACTCTGTTCACAGGCTTCTGGTCTGGTCTGGGAATGAAAGCAAAGAAAGCAAATATGACACGTGTTTATAGTGGTTAAATGTAACCTCTCTGCTTGCTTTTTATTTCTGTGTTTTGTCACCTGTGATAATAATCACTGCTTTTCTCATAAGGGAGAAAATAATATACAATGGCATGACAGATAAAGCCACAGGATTAAAGGTTCAACATCACGGTCTGTAACACGTATTGCTAGATTATCCCAGAGAGAAAAAGCACAATCCTCTGTTTTTCATTGTTTCACATGTTTCCTTTCCTCTAGGGCTATTTGTGGGTTTGTTTTTTTTAATGTTTTCATATTTCCTTTTTCTCCCTGATCAACACTAAAAAATAAAGGTGTATGTGTGTGTGTGGGGAGGGGGGGATGGGGAACCTTTAAGATTAAAAAAAACTTGTTAAGAATGAAAATAAGACCAAGTTTCTGGTTAATTTCAGGACAGATGACTAGCAGTTCATCTCCTGAGTGGTTCGCATTGCCTAAGGAGCTTGGACTAAGAAAGCTGTTTTGCACATTATCAAAAGATGCCACGCTGCCCCTTTAACCTGCCAGGCAAAGGAAGTGTGAGACTTCTGAATGAGTGCAGAGTAATATGAATGAACAATACAGGGAGGGCTCACTTTCTGCTTAGTGGTTAAACCAGGATAAGATACAAGCATGATCCTTTACCAAATACAACACAATGACCTAAAAAAAAACATTGTGTATCATATTCCCTTGCTAATCCTGCAACTATTCTAAACCTCTGCCCCAGTGATATTAAACTCACTTTATAAAAACTGACAAATAACTTAGCAAAGTGGATTTTATCTTGCCTGGAGACCGAACGTATTTTTTTTTTTTTTTCCGATAAGAGGAAATAGGGAAAGGAAATAAACAATTATTTCACACTGATGAATACCTCGAATTTATAAACAACTGCAAAGTCTATTGTGCTTTAAAACAGAATGTTATGAAAAATAAAGCTAATGCCTATTAAATGGATGTAAACATTTCCTCTGTCATTTTTTTTTTTTTTTTTTTTAAGTGAGAGAAGGACAGGCTGAACACTGTACCCATGAACTGAGGTCCTTTTCTTTCTCTAAAACTAACATATCTTTTCAGTGCGTAATGAGAACTCTTGTTCTCAGGGGCTGCATGGGAAACGATGCACTTCTGCTCCTAAAAACAAAGTTGCTGTCAATGGGAAGAGCTGATGGTGATGAACTCGGGCTCACTCAGACCCCCAGCCTGCCCCCCGTCCCTGAGGCAAAGAGGGAGTGTGAGTGTGTCTTATCTGGTGACTGCAAAACACTCCTTAGCTGTGTATTCAAACAAACAAACAAACAAACAAACAAACAAGCTGGGGCTTGCAGTGCAGGAGCGGTGACCGCTCCCGGGGCTGTATCTGGGGCACAGCAAATTGTGAAACAAGACCATGTTCAGTAGGAGCAGCAAAGTTTGTGCATCTAGAGAAGCTGAAGGGAGCCTCTATTAAAATTTTTTTTAATGTTTTATTTGTTTCTGAGAGAGAGAGAGAGAGACACGAGCGAGCAGGGGGGGGTCAGGGGGGGAGGGAGACACAAAATCTGAAACAGGCTCCAGGCTCTGAGCTGTCAGCACAGAGCCCGAAGTGGGGCTCGAACCCACGAACTGTAAGATCATGACCTGAGCCACAGTCGGATGCTTAACCGATTGAGCCACCCAGGCGCCCCAGGGAGCCTCTATTTAAGATGGCAGGAAATGGTCACTATTGTTATTTAATTATATATTAACATCATTATAGTAAGGGATGAAGAGATAAGTGAAGTTTCATTATGGTAGGGGAAGCACAATGTATTTAACTTTGGGAAATGCAGGCATAGTATAATGTTTATTATATATTATATAACATATAGTACAATTATGTGCTCACTTTATATTTTATATAAATATACTAAGTTTTTACTATATATATACTATATATATATATTATTTGCTTTCCATGGTCAAGTAGTCTCTGCTTATTTTTTTAAAAAATATTTTTTAATGTTTATTTATTTTGGAGAGAGAGAGAGAGAGGGACAGAGCATGAGCAGGGGAGGGGCAGAGAGAGGGGGAAACAAAGAATTCGAAGCAGGCTCCAGGCTCTGAGCTGTCAGCACAGAGCCTGACGCAGGGCTTGAACTCAGGAACCACAAGATCATGACTTGAGCCGAAGTCAATGCTCAACCGACTAAGCCACGTAGGCGTCCCAAGGAGTCTCTGCTTATTAAACAGGGCTCTGACATGCTGCGTGAACTATGTGGGCGCCACTCTATGCAGAGAAGATTATTTGCCTGCAGAGTCTACAGGTGGGAAATGGACTTGTGTACATCACTTCTATAATATCCTACCTCCTATTCAGACACTAGATAATCCAGAAGGTCTCCTGGATTTGAAACCTAATTTGAAATACTAAAATTTGAAACCTAATTTATTTTAGTCAGCATAGCTCTTTATAGTTTACAAACAGATTGTGATGCAACAGTTTATCTATAAGTCAGTTAGTTACTGTGCAGGAACGTGAAAGAAGTAATGACCTTATAAATGGTGCTCATATGCTCACGCTGGCCCAGAGTGCCAATTTTCATCTATAACTGAACTTTTATATATTTATAATTGAAGGAGAAAACCAGTTTCAATCCACCCTATCACCATATGGATAATGTAAAAAAATATTATGAAAGTAATCTATGGGCAATGTAAAATAAACAGGTCAAACCATTAAAAAACAGGAAGTAAATTCTCCTTCTCCCTCATCTTCAGCCTTTTTTCCCAGATGAGAACCAAGAGATTTAAACCAGCCCTTTACTGTAACAAATTTAATATGAAGATGCAGGAATTTCCTTTTTCTTAAACTGTGTATAGTGGCATTATGCCACTGTGACATGATGTGAACCTTTTTTTGGCTCACAAATGACGTGATAAGAGGTTAAAAGAAAGGGACTTTATTTAGGGAAAAAGAGCAAAATTTGGAAGACTGAGGTGAAGGAGAAAAGGAGAATGTGAAGTAAAGGTGTGTGTGTGTGTGAGAGAGAGAGAGAGAGAGAGAGGGAGAGAGAGAGAAAGAGGCCGGGGGAGACACTACCTTTGAGGGCTCAATCAAGATAAGGAGCTGGGCAGTATTACTGCAGGATCATTTTGACACAAAGAAGGTAGTTAATGTCTCCCCATACTCTGGCCACCAAGCGACAGCAGGCCAGCACAGCTTCGTGGATTTCCTGAATTGAGATCAAGAGGGTATATGCAATGAATCATGGATATTGTTTCTCAGATCAGGTGGTCAGAACTTGCAGAACACCTGTATTACTTAATGGCAGTGTCAGCTCTGCAACGCACTGTGTCTCTTACAATAAACATGTACATATGCATGATTATATACATCTGTACCTATAAAATACAATTTATTTTTTATTAAGCATAAATTAAGAAGTTACATATGTACTCTCTTTTCACTACATCCTTCTGTGACTTGAATGAACCTGACAATAAGATTTTTCTCCTAAAGTGTTCTAGAATTCTTCTGATAAAAAGAGAGCCACTCAACTTTCCAGTCACACTTGCGTCACTAGAGGAGCAGTAGTAATATAATAGGGACTGCCAGCAGATAGCCCTGAGTCACTTTAAAGCACTTCTGCACCTTAGCCCTTTTTGCTCCAAGACTATCTCTAGAACACAGGAATGGCAGACAGAATCCTATTTTTTAATCACTTATAAACACGGGTCAAGATAGTATCAATGCGCTTTGCAGTTTGGAAATCTTGTATGGATTACCTAGAGAGGAAAACAAACACGGAAAAGCACGCATGTCCCCTCCTTGGACAAAACCCAGAATTTTCCATGGGGCTGGAAACTGTTGAGGGAGGTGGGAGTGAATATGAATATAGTTTATTTCTTCATTCACTAACGTAAATGAGTGAATGCCACTCTGCCCTCCTCCCAGCACCCCTGCTGGGCAGAAGTCATTGAAGTACATTTATTTGTTCCACAAATATTTGTTGAAAGCCTCTGTGTGTCCAGGCAGCATTCTGGGTGCTCGGAATAAATCAGTGGAGCGAGGTCGACGACTAAGGTTCCCGCCCTGGCGGGCACGGGCTACATTAATCCATGGCATTCCCGGCAGAACGTGTGTCAGAAGGTGGTGAAGCGCACACACAAGCAGTGTGTGGAAACCGGGAAAGGAGGTCAGGAATGCTAGAGAGCAGAGGTGTCATGTTTGCGTGTTCCACGGAAACATCGTTCATAAAAGAAAAATCAATCCAAACGGCTTCTAAAAGGTCATTTTTCCTTATCACCAAAGTGATACATGGTTACTACAGAAAAGGGAGCACACAAAGGATGCACACTGTATATAATTCCATCATTCTGAAATAACCATCCTTAATATTTAATTAAACATATAGGTGCCTAGATATCTATGATTATTTTTATGTGTGCTGTATACATTGTTAATACACACACTTAAACCTACTTGATAGTTTGTGGGGTTTTTTTTTTTAATTAAAAATAAAAAAAGAGGGGCACGTGGGTGGCTCAGTCTGTTGAGCATCTGATTTGGCTCAGGTCATGATCTCATAGTTTGTGAGTTCGAGCCCCATATTGGGCTCTGTGCTGATAGCTTGGAGCTTGGAACCTGCTTCAGATTCTGTGTCTCCCTCTCTCTCTCTGTCCCTCCCCTGTTCATGCTCTTTCTCTCTCAAAAATAAATAAAAGCATTACAAAAATAAAAAAAAAAATAAGAAAGCAGGTCTGAGAGGTTAAATAACTTGGTTGATATCCATACATATGGTAACAACCCTTTTCTGGAAGTTGCCTGAAGGCAAAGTACTGAATTTCACAGTACCACTTGGACACTCAGACAATATAAAATTCAGTCCCAGGAAGGTAATGTGTGAACTGCTCTGTCCTCTGATTTTAAAGTCACCTGGCATTCTACAGAGAGGTATAACCAAAACCACCTTGATGTCAGCATGGTATTGATGTTTAAAATGAGAAAATAATATAAATCTCAGTGATTTGATGTAATCAAAACACTAAAAAATCATTTTCACAGATAGTGTATTAGAATTAAAGTTTCAACATTGACTGGGATTAAAATGACTTTTTAATGTATGATTTGAAAAAAAAAAAGAGGGATGAATTCTCCTCTGCCACCTAAACTCTGAGTCAGGTCTACCAGCTGTCTTCAAATTAATATTTTAATTAGATATTTCCCCATGAAACCACCTTTCTTTCTTATCCTAATCTTGGCACGGCACCGGCACCAGTTGAGGTTGATGGAAGATGTGAAACCCTATTAAAATCCCCTGAGGAGTGCGCCTAATCCTTTTACCATCCTCCCTCCTTCAACCAGCCACAACCATTATCTTCCCTATTGAACTAGAACCTAATTAAAACCTCTGTGGGACCAGCCCTGAGGGGAGCGTGGGCCAGTAATTACTTTTGCTCCAAAATCAGCCTCAATCCTCCCTTTGAGCCACTTTGCACAATCTGTGAATTGCTTGGGGAATCTTTATGTTAACCTGACAATACCAAGTAGTTGTATCTGATATTTAATATTTTAAAAACTATCAATTAAGCATATATGTTAAGAATATAACGT
Organism: Crocuta crocuta; assembly: GCF_008692635.1. NCBI lineage: Eukaryota > Metazoa > Chordata > Mammalia > Carnivora > Hyaenidae > Crocuta > Crocuta crocuta. The sequence goes on along the minus strand of NW_027528385.1, from coordinate 213,769 downwards.
GTTATTTATTTAACATGTAATGTTACTTTTTTTTTGGCGGACGATGGTGATTTTTAATGGAAAAGATATCAAGATACATAGGTCTTAGAAAATATTTCATCATATTATAACTGAATATTCATGTTATTTATTATAGGTAGAGAATATTAATAAAGTCTTAAAAGGAGGCAAGCATTCAACCTTTCCGTTTCATAATTTTGTCACATTCCATCTAGACCATATTTATCACTTGTTCACATATTAACAGTCTTGATGTGAGAGGAGCCATCCCACCAAGGTGACTTAATCTGGTGATTGGACTGGTGACAGAACCTTTCATCTGCAGTTCCCTGTCTTAAGTACCACATATGCCAGGATGTACATTAGTACCTTCATTATAATTGTTCCAGCAAATTCCAGGAATGAATGGTACACCTGAATTGTAGATTAGCCTCTGGATGTTACTAGTACTTAGCATTGGGCTCAAGACGCTCCACACTGGAGATTTCTGCTTTGGGAGCCAAAAGCACATTGTGGTAGTTAGGTTCAAAGCAAAAAGGAAAAAAAAAATGTGTGGTGAAATGGTCTGATTTCATGAATCCACATTCAGGAGGCCACACTCTTCAGTAAAACCTACTGAACTGTGTAGGACTCTGTGAAGGACAGTTAGTCTGATGGTCCTTTTCTTCTAAGACGTGGCAGAGGGCCATGGGAGCCACTATCTCCCCTTGCCCAGAGAGGCTCTGAGCCCCTCAAGACCCACCATCCTGAAGGAACAGGGAAGAGATGAAAAAAAAGGAGACCATTTCAGGGGTTTCATTTCTGGCCCAAGCCAGCCCCAGAAATTCAGCCAACTGAATTCCATTCAGCAAAGGGAATGACACGTTCAAGTTCTCCTGAATTTGAATAAAGGCATTTTACACCAAAAGAAGAGATATAGTGGAACCAACTATTTAGATTCAAAGAAATCTAAATATAAAATAAATCATGTTTACACGTGAAGTCAATTCTGTTACCATTAGTCAAGCATGCCGTATTTATTTATTTTTAATGTTTATTTTTGAGAAGGGGGGGACAGAGAGTCAGAAGCAGGCTCTCTGCTGACAGCACAGGGTCGGAGGTGGGGCTCAAACTCATGAACCGTGAGGTTATGACCTGAGCCCAAGTCAGATGCTTAACTGACTGAGCCACCCAAGGTGCCCCTATTTATTTATTTTGAATTAATTTTGAGAGAGAGAGCATGAGTGTGCACAACCCTGAGCAAGGGAGGGGCAGAGAGTGTGAATCCTAAGCAGGCTCTGCACTACCAGCACATTCTGATGAACTCAGGAACTTCGGGATAATGATCTGAGCCCAAGTCAGGCGCTTAACCGACTGAGCCACCCAGGGGCCCCCTCGACCAGCGTGCCTTTGAAGTCACTTTCCTGCATGTTTAATTAACTATATAACCCATGCAAGCTGAAGCTACAGAACACCAGTTTTTCATGATTTCATTTGTTCCTTTTTATATGTAGTAAATGACTTTAAAAGACTAATTTTTTCAGAGCAGTTTTAGGTTCACAGCAACATTGAGTGGAAGGTACAGAGATTTCCCATATAACCACTGCCCTCACGCACATGCGAAGCTTCCCCCATTATCAATGACCCCCACCAAATAGTACCTTTGTTACAACTGATGAGCTTACATTAACACACCATTATCACCCAGAGTCCACAGTTTATATCCGGGTTCACTCTTGGTGTTGTACCTTTATAGGCTCGGGCAAATGTATCCACCACTACAGGGTCATAGTCATGAACAGTAGTCTCTCTGTCCTAAAACCCTCTGCTTCACCTATTCATCCCTCCCTTCCTTCAAATCTCTGGCAACCACCAATCTTTTTACCGTGCCCACAGTTTTGTCTTTTGCAGAATGTGGTAGAGCTGGAATCGTGCAGTGTGTAGCCTTTTCAAAATGCCTTCTTTCACTTAGTAAATGACTTTTTCCTTTTTTTTTTTTAAAGCATGATTAACGATGCATTTGGTTCGTGACCCCTTGCCTTATGCAACTAAGTTAACTGGCCAAAACCTCCACAGTGCACCTTCAGAAACAAAAGGTTTTCTTACCTGCAGCAGGGACCTTAAGGGATTAAGGGTTTTATTTGTTTCAAATAAAATGATGTTACATTACTGCAGGGATTATAATTAATTTTAATAATACCAAAAACACAGTGAACAAGATCTGTACAATATCTCACATTAAAGATGACAATTCCACTCATTCTTAACAGATTAAATGATCTAACTTTTATACCTTTGAGTTGTACACCTCAAAGCGCATCTTCACTTTGTAAGACAATGAACATCTTTTTCAACATGGAAAGGTACCACTGCAAGTGTGTATGTAAAGAGTCTTTAGGCCACACGGCTGAGTGCCTCTCTAGAAACACCCTGCTCTGAAACTGTCCCCCCATCTTCTCCTTAACTGCCCTACCTAACTGCTCCATCCATGACGCTCCTAGATAAAGCTATGGGCCCATTTAAACCATCAAACTTTATTATTAAATGTATTTCTTATCACTTTAGCTTTCAATACATTATAGGCAATGCTGCCCTTCTGTATGTTCTGTTTTTAGAGAAGAAGAATGGAACTTAAAGAACATGAAAGGGCAGTCTCAAATTGCCTTCTGAGTGGACATTCTGGAATTAACTAGTCAACCCACATGTCTGGGGGAAAAAGATTTAAAATTCCTAAGAGGCATCATTTCCTCTGGGCTCCTGTAAGCATTTTCTCTGCCATTAGATTTGTGGAATTAACAGATACTATCAATTCTTGGTTATCTTCTGAATAATTATAAACATTAGTCTGAAGATAACTGGAATATTCCTTTGAGTTTTATTAACTACTATCTAGTCTTTAGAATCTCGTAAAATTATTACATACAGATGTTACTTAAAACTTCCCTAAGCAAACTGCTGTTCTTGATGAGAAATTCTGGTGCAAAAATGCTGATTGAGAGACGATATTTTGCTGAATAACATCAAATAATCAAATTCTGACCACAAGCTAATTATTTATTCTTAACCTTTGGTGAATATGTATGAAATTCCTTACTATTTTAAGTTTATTTATTGTGAGAGAGAGTGAGAGGGCAAATGGGGGAGGGACAGAGAGAGAGAGAGAGAGAGAGAGAGAGAGAGAGAGAATCCCAAGCCGGCTCCATGTAGTACATTCAGAGTGTAGCACGGGGCTCGAACTCATGAACTGTGAGATGACAACCTGAGCCAAGCTAAGAGTTGGATGCTTAACCTACTGAGCCACCCAGGCACCCCTGAAATTCTTTATTATTTTTAGTTACGAAGAAACAGATTGTTAAATTCACTAAAAGTTTTTTGAACTTTTCCCATTTTAACTTACTCAAGTGTTACTAACAGGAATTTCTAAACAAATCAGTTTAACCTAACTGTAACTGTAAAATGCTCTTAAAAGCAGTGATGGTTGGGATAATTAGGTTACCAGTTAAAAAATGAAGATCAATCAGAATAACATTCCTTCATATAACCATTAGTCATTCTGAAATGTGTGATTAATTGTCCAAATTTTCAATTATGGTTCCCTTCTGGGTTATAACACAATAAATCCATATGAGCTTTTTCCTCTAATTGGATGATGTTTAATACATATAACTTATTTATTACTACGTGTCTAGCCTGCTCCAAGCCATGATGGTTTTATAGCTGCAACACACAGAGTTAACTTCGTTACAGAATGCTATTTTCCTTTACCCTTCTTCACCCCAAAATGCCATTACCATTCAAACAAGTGGTCTCTGAATGAGAAAGAAAAAATAGTGAAAATATTTGTGGAATAAACAACTCAGAGAGAGCTGGAATCATTTCTCTATCCATTTCAGTTTTAAGTGATTCAAAATCCCAAATTAGCAACACAGGTCAGCCACAGCAGCCATGGAGATAACCTGTCACCACTGAGCTCTTCAAAAACAAGGGGGCTTTGGGCTGATTGCTGTGATGCCAACATCTTTCACTTGATGTCTATAGAGTTCTTGCAAAATACGGATACCGTGCATGTGACAGCAGTCAACAGAGACCACTACAAAGAAAGGCGTGTTTTCTCTGTTGGCGGTGCTATGTAGCTGTTGCTGGAAAATGAGAGAGGAGTTAGTGCTGCCGATTGTCAGGATCATAACAGCGGGCACGCATCACATTTATGACGTGGTGACAGTCCATTTAAGGGAGATACTCTCTTCCTCCTTTCTAGAAGAAAAACTCAGGCTCACAGTGGTATCAGACGGTACATACCTGGCAAAACCACAACCAAGTTTCTTTACTTCAGAGCTTCTTACAAGAACACACATCTCCCAAAGATTTAAGCACAAACTGACACATCTCTGTGTGTGGATCAGGAGCTGGCAGGCTCCCCAGGGCTCCCCCCAGCACCTGCCACTCTGACACCACACACGATGGTCATGCCCAAAGCAATCCCACAAGCACAGATAGGAGGAGCGCCGGTAAGAGTGAGACCACTTTGGGTAGACGCGCTTGTTCCCATTTTACCCCTGGGGGAGTGCTGAGATGTTAAGTGACTTGCGAGGCTCTAGAGATACCAGGCTGTGGACCTAGTAGGTCTTCTTTCAAAGCCCTGTGATTAATAGCAGTGTTCCACCTCCTCCCAAGCTGTGCTTTTTCAGCCTCAAGACTGGAACCCACACTGATAGGAACAGTAAAACCTCCATACGAGGCTGGATAAGCACACACGGTAGCTGCCATCCTCTGGCATGACAAGACACACATGCATGGTTACAGCAAGATGGCAGCCAGTGAAATTTGAAGACAATGGCACATGCTTGGCTATGTTTTCAGACACAGGAAGGGATTCTGAGTAAGCAAGTGAACGTAGTAAAACTGAAATGTAAGTCTTCCAGAGACAGTCATGTAGGAATAAGGAATGGGCAAAATAAGCCCTAAAGAGCTGGAACGGATTCTAGTCACACATACACAGCACTCCCCAACACGCGGACAGACAGGGCAGCCCTTGCCTTCGCATTTATTCAGACTGCTGCCTTAGACACACCTCAGACTGTGCTGGGCCACAGCCCGGAAGCAGATGATGCTCCTCCTGACCTGTCGTCAGAAGGTCAGTGTCAGCCTAATGCTCAGTCAGGATGCCTGTGCTCTTCCCTTTTTCCAGATCTCGTCACATGGGCATTTTGCCATTTCACGTCAGCACAGGTGGGGCGAGTCCAGACAGTTAAGATATTTTGAAAGAGCAGGACAGACCACATTCACATAACTTTCAGAACAGCATATTGTTATAATTATTCTATTTGAGTACCAGTTGTTAATATCTTACTGTGCCTAATTTGTAAGTTAAGCTTTCTCATAAGTATGTATATATAGGACAAAACATAGAATATATAGGACTTGGTACTATTTGTGGTTTCCGGCTTCCACTGAGGGTGCCTGGGGATAAGGGGCACCACTGTATCTCTTCCCATAGAGGCTGGCCATGATTAAGCCCTCTGTTGCTATAGGCTAATTTTGCTATAATTGGGGCAATACAACACATACTCTTTTGGTCTTATTATTTCTGTGATTTATCCATGTTGTTGTATTAAAATGTGCCCTTTTCCATGACTGTGTAGTGTTTCAGGGTATGAGTGTGACACAATTCATGTACCCACTGTACTACCATAGATGGGTAATTGTGTTCTTCTACGAAAGTCAACACTTCTTAATTGGACACATCCATGTCTTATTCTTCTTGTGCTGTTATCTTTGGAATCTATACAGTTGGATTGACTTAAACCTCTTGTGAATGACTTCCAAGACTAATATGCCTTCTAATGAAATCTACTCTTCAGAAAATATGTTGACGAGTGTCTTTTCCTCAACATAACATGCCTTAAAGTTATGATCGGAGGTTAACAAGAAGATAGGGTGGGGATAAAGCAAAGGGCCTGTCACGGATCCATCCACCATTTTCTCTGACCTTTCCAATCTTCACCTCCTAGCTGACAAGACTTTAACTTTCCAGCCTCATCAGGGAGAAATGGTTCTACACACAACAGTTTTCCAGATTAGAGCTTGCTTCTGGGAGCACTACGGTTTTTCCTTCTTTTATGCAGATCTTTCTATAATAGTATTACGCTTCAATTTGTATGATTTATGGTCACCATTATGAAAATGTGTCAGGTGCGCTTTCTGGGCCACAGCTCAGCTCCTCATCAGTGGGGGCTGGCCGGGTCCTGAGCAGCTGCGAGACCACAGAGATGTAAGCAAAGGGGCCGTGAAACACCCAGAGCTGCTTTTCTGAAGTGCGCCAGAGTAAAGCTGGTGGCCACTCGGGTCAGGATTAGGAGAAGGATTCACAGCCCAGTTTTGAGTTCATCACTGTGATTTCCACTAAATTTCCCAGGCTGGCATTGACTTTTTCCCCAAAGGCATCCATGCCCCAGGGGACTAATGGTTTGAGGGGTGAGGAACAATTAAGAGGTCCACCCATCCCCGAAAAATACCGGGAGGCAGGACAGGCACTTTGGACCAAACCTTTGCTTATGTTCTAACTTTGACCTCCTACAGCCAGAGAACTCCTAAAGTCCCTCCAAAGACGGCCAAGATTCCACTGGAACCAACCACTCATAATTTGAATCCCACAGGGCAGCCAAAACTCCAGTGTAGGTCCTTCTGCTGAGAGGATTCAACAACGATGCTAAGCCACAAAGTTTAAGCTGGCATTTAGACCACTTTAGCTTGAAACCAGATTTCTACAGCTGAGGGAAGCTTTCAAGAATTCACTACCACTGATAAAATTACACTGGCTTGTAGGAGTCAAGACCAAATCACAGCAGCAACCACAGTGATTTTTGGTTAAAAAATGAGGGTAAGATGACTCACACTTTGATTGAAACAAACAAACCCTAACAACAGGAAAACCTCTGCTCCTGCTCCTTCTGTTTGGTGTGCCCTCGCCCCCTATTCCCACTTCCTGTGTGCCCTCACCCCTCACTCCCACTTCCTGCGTGCCCTCGCCCCTCACTCCCACTTCCTGCGTGCCCTCGCCCCTCATTCCCACTTCCTGTGTGCCCCCTCGCCCCTCACTCCCACTTCCTGTGTGCCCTCACTCCCACTTCCTGTGTGCCTTCGCCCCTCATTCCCACTTCCTGTGTGCCCTCACCCCTCATTCCCACTTCCTGCGTGCCCCCTCACCCCTCACTCCCACTTCCTGTGTGCCCTCGCCCCTCATTCCCACTTCCTGTGTGCCCCCTTGCCCCTCACTCCCACTTCCTGTGTGCCCTCGCCCCTCATTCCCACCTCCTGCGTGCCCCCTCGCCCCTCATTCCCACTTCCTGCGTGCCCTCGCCCCTCATTCCCACTTCCTGCGTGCCCCCTCGCCTCTCACTCCCACTTCCTTTGGCCCCTCACTCCCACTTCCTGTGTGCCCCCTCGCCCCTCACTCCCACTTCCTGTACTCCCTCACTCCTTAGTCCCACTTCTTATGCCCCTTCATCCCTCATTCCCACTTCCTGTGCTCCCTCACTCTACTTCCTGTGTGCCCCCTCAGCCTTCAGTCCCATTTCCTGTGTCCCCTCATCCTTCATTCCCACTTCCTCTGCCCCCTCACCCCTCATTCCTACTTCTGTGCCCTCTCACCTCTCATCCCCGCTTCCTGTGCCCTCTCACCTCTCATCCCCACTTCCTGTGCCCTCTCAGCCCTCATTCCCACTGCCTCTTTCTCACTTGCATGTGAGCTTGTTCACACTGCAACAGTCAGTGAAGACGTGCGTTAGGTCACCTGTGTGAATGAGTGCCACCATACGTATGAAAAGGAGGTGGAGGTGTGCGACATCAGCATGTACCCATCACTCAAAAAGCACTCCTTGATATAAACGGTTGACCCCTAGAGTCAGGCAATCTATGGTGGCTCAAAGCGATGCTGGGCCTCTCACCCCACTGAAAGAGAAATAACTCCTGAAATAATTTTTCCCCTTTAAATTGTGAATAAAAATTCAAGCATGCAGAAGAAAAAGTCAGTTCTGAATGACATGCTTTTTATAACTCGTGGCAATGGAGTGAAAGGGGATAGGAATTTTCCACTAGCTTCCATTGGAAGAGACATGCATGCAAGGCAGTAGGGTTAGGGAGAAGGGGCAGACCTCCAGAACTGAAACTAATTATGGGAAAATGATTCAAGTCCCTTGTACTTTTACCACAAGCATTTGGAGAATCACACTGAGAAGTTACTTCCCAAACTGCTTCGGTGCTCAAGTAAATTTGGCCTTTCTGCATGTTATAAAAGTAGTTCAATTTTCAACAAGTGAGAAAGGCAGGCATGCAAACTATAAATTACATGCAGAAATGGACCACCATACTTTGTGAAACTGGACCATTCTGTCCTTCAGCTAGCCCTACACGACCAAAATCGCACCGGGCCAAGGCGGCCGTGCTACCCTGCGGAGCAGGCTCGCTGCTCTGAGGACGCCCCTCTGCAGCACGCTAGGATGCAGCATGCACACTTTGGAAAGCTGGGAAGGAGACATGGCGCCCACCAACCAGCTTGCAAGAAACAGGCCTGTTTTTGTTAATGTTTTCAGAAGTTAGGAGTAGTCAAGTATTGGTCTTATCAATTTACTGATTTCACAATAAACATCGGAAATTAGAGAGACCGCAATTAAAGACAATATGTGGACTGAAGGGAGGAAAGAGGTTAGACTGAGTGTGCACCCTATCATATGCAAGATGTTATAAGGACGTTCTAAACCTTAAGTAACTCCAACTGTTTACCAGTGGGGTGTACCTGTCAGTCAGGCACGGCTCAGCTGGACACCGCCCACCTCATTTCAAATTCCATGCTGATGTTCATGCCACACTCACCTCTTTCAGCAGCAACCACCAAACACCCAGCTTCACACAGAGGCATAATCCAATAGCGTTGAAACTGCATGCTACTTTGAAATACTAATTTTCTAGTGGCTGATAGATGTTAAGTACTGTTGGGTTTCCCTTGAATACTAAACTACCTCTCACTGCTCCTAGGAGTTCGCTGCAGGGACCCAGGGTACCTTGGCAGACAGTTTGGGAACTGTGCTAATTTCTTTCATTCAGTTTTCATGCCAACATAGCTCAGGAGGGTATTTACAAACCTGATTTGCCAATGAGATATGTGAGGTTAAAAAAAAAAAAGTTGACTTGGTAGCTAGTAGCTGAGCTAGAATTCACAGCCTTATGTGTATTAAGTCTCCAAATCTGTACCAGCATGGCAATCCATGATAAATTCACAAAAATCACCACCTCTTCCCCACTTTAATGCAACACAAAGCTATTCTACTCAGGTTTTTATCAGGTTGCTCAAGCAGGAAATACTTGAACTGGGATAACTTAAACCGTGATTAAATTCTATGGACAAATTCATGTATTTTACTTTTGTCAGAGTAATTTTGTATTCATTCTAATGGGTGATGGGTGGCTCAGCTACTCAGAGAATAAATCATTTTCTTCCTACACTTGAAGCCACTGAACTTCAACAAAATGCAACCCATGACTCAGACATTTATTTATTTATTATTTATTTTTAGACTAATGGGAACTGCATGAATTCTTTCTTGGTCTTCCAAGAGCAAATGCCTTTTATGCTTGATCCGGAAAGAATTGAGTTTCCGAATGTTAAATTACTAATTTACCTAACTGAATACTTTTAACCCTCTTTGAGCAGCTGGAACAGTTTAATCTATAGCTCTCTGCAGTCGCTGTGAAATTGCTTTTTCAAAGTTCACTTTTTAAGGCAGTATTTAGGAACAACCAGATGAAAGCTGCACACAGATGTAAATAAAATCACTCACAACAAGTAAGGGTCATGGTGTCACAGCAAAATTTGTCAAACATTTCATTTTTAAGATCCCTTCCTTAAAAAAAAATTGAGGTCTAAAACTCAGAGGAGTATAAAAAGTGTACTAATCTTAAGTCGACAGCTTCGTGAACTTATAAAATATGAATTTACTCATGTAACTGACTTCAAGGTGAAGATATAAGATATTTCCAGCACCCCGGAAATTCCCCTCCTGCTTCTTTCCTCTCGCGTTAATGACTTCTTGTGCCCACTCTGCTCCCCCACAACAGCCCCCACCACGATCGTCACTCTGACTTGGGTCACCATCAGCAGGTTTGGTCTATTCTTGAACCAGATGTAAATGGGATCACGTAATAAGTATTCTTTTACGTGACTTCTTTTTGCTCATTGCTGCTTGTGACAGCATTCCATTTTACCGGCAATCTATTCTGTTATTTTTATATACTGAATTGCAGTACATTAACACATCAAATCAGCTCCCAAAGAGCAACACTGATAAATCAAAATAATCATTCTATTATGAGAAAGGACCTAGTGGAAAGTGCTCATCAAGGAATGTTATTTTGCGGTTTCAATCTGGAATCATAGAATTGGCTGTAAAACATATCTCAAGTCCTCTTTATTTGGACAGATCGACAGACTTTACATACAGCATTAGTATGTAAGAGAGGTTATTATACTGCACAGTATATACTTCTATATGCCATATCGGTGCCTTTATTTAAAAGAATTTCTTCTTAGACTGAAACTCTATGCAAAAGTTACTTTAGAATACGTAGCTGTACAGAAATAGAATAACATACATTTAAACTCCATATGAAGCAGTGACACCTTCATTTTATGGCCAGATTTTGCTTATCTGTTCTTACTCAACAACTGGAGAGAAAGTGACTCCCCCAATATATGAATGGTATGCCCTTGAAACAAAAGATGGAAATAAAACTCCCTCCAAAAATGAATCAGAAGCATCATCCCTGAACTGGTATTTTGTAAAAGAGAAGTTTGGAACAACATATATTTTGTAGCAAGATACTCTCTTATTTCAGGTCAGCAGGCCTTGGAAGACATAATTAGAAGCTCACTGATTTGTCCAAAGTCATAATCACTATTTGCAGTTCCCAGCTGAGGCTCCGTTCTCCCGGAGTCAAAGTGCAGCCGTGCCCAGAGCACTGTGTGTGTGGCTTCTGGAACAGCTTCCCTGCACTGCGAGCCACAGACAGAAGGGGAATGTACTCAGAGCTCTTGTCTGGCCTTCCAAAGAGAACAGCAGTCCCACTTGGCTGTCAACATTTCAGAGGTGGACAGAAAATACTTTGAAATATACTTAATACACTTCTTATCAAATTTCAGATCAAGAAATGAAGGAACACTTAAAATTAGTTTAAAAAAAAGTCTTACTATTCTGTCTTGCCACATAATTTGGGCACTGACTATTACCTTGTTTTTGCTGTACTGTGGTTGATTAGAAAAAAAAATTACTGTTGCTCAGATTTAAAATAAGTTGCTAACATGCTTAAAAATGCATCACTGCTGGGGCGCCTGGGCGGCTCAGTCGGTTAAGCATCCCACTCTTGGTTTCTGCTCAGGTCATATCTCATGGTCACGGTTGGTGACACTGAGCCCCTCCATCTGCTCTGTGCTGACAGCATGGAGCCTGCTTGGGATTCTCTCTGTCCCTCCCTCTGCCCCTCCTTCCTTTCCCGTTTGCCTACCTCGTGCATGCTCTCTCTCTCTCAAAATAAATAACATTTCAGAAATGCATTGCTGCCTTAAAAACTGATGTTCAGCTTTAAAAATTTAACGTAGTCTAATTAAACAATTTGTATTTTCTAATGTGAGTTAAGAAAAAAAAAAAGGGTGATTCCTTTGCTCCCACAAAGCTCAGGTAAGTGTGCACTTTCGTAAAGCACGTGCACACAGGCCACTGAAGTACATCAATAGATATGAAAATCTGTAGCTTTAAAAGCTCGTGAGAATGAAGACTGAACCAGAGGTCAAATGAGAGGTAATCTAATATCAGACTTTAGGAGAGGTACACTTTCCCTCCTAAATGGTTCAGAAAAATGTGAACTTGAGCTGCTATTAAATCATGAAATTAAAAAAGCTGCAGCTACAGCTTTATGACAAGGAAAATCAAAATGAAGAAAACACACTTGCCTAAATATTTCCCAGGATTACTACTGCAGCAACTGTCGTGTGTGGTTCAGGGGGCCTTGTTCAACCTTAGCAGAAGACGCAGAAGGAAACTTGCACAGCCCTCCCCAACTGTACACACAAGGCCCCATCATGCTTTGCTCACAGAAACGTCAAATCGGTGAAGAAAGTATACAAATATATATAGTCTCCATTTACGTTAATCCACAGTAGCCACACTGATGTGAGAATATGAAACAGTTCAGAAGACAGCTATCAGCCACAGTGAGAAAATACCATAAAAATACATCTTGCTGACAGTGTGTCAGTGGTACAATCATATACAGAAGGTGAAATATTTTACTGCTAAATTCTCATGCAAACCGATGCAGTGTCCTTTGAGAGGTTTCCAGTGTTTTCTCCCCAAAATTCTCTCCAGCTTTGGGCTTGCTAGCAGAGCGCTTGGCTGACGGTCTGCTCTGATGTGGCAACACTGAGCAGGGCGCTCAAGGCCCAGTCCTGGGACTCCCCAGGCATGCCCACTGCATTCCCAAATCCCTGTCCCCAACCTTTCTGTGAAAGAGACTACAGAGGCTTCCAGACTTCTTTTTAAAGAAGTAGTTTGCCTTTGAAGTATCTGTAAGACAAAAGTCATTTAAATTCCTCCAGTCTTTTCCCTCCTTTCCGAGACACCTGCATAGGAACTGTGCTAGTAAAAGAAAAAAAGAAGCCTACTACAAAGACGATCACTCTGTCTTGTCCCTAGAAATCTCTACAGGATTTCAGCAAAGCCACCTGAATACGGAAAGAGGCGGCAGAAACAGGGCAGGCAAAAGTCGTAGACAAGCTTTGGGATCTGAATCCTTCGTGGCAGAAGTGAAAAAGTAACAGTGGAAACATCTGGGGGCATGTTTTTTTTAGCTGAGCACAGGAACATCAGTGCAGTGGTGAGAGTGCAGGACGCGGCCCTGGGCAAGCAGGGTGCTAATCTTCACTCCGCTGAGAGCTAATCCAGGCCCTGGTACCCTGGTTCATTAAGTGAGAGACAGTATTACTGAGTTCTAAAGCCCTTCTCCCCTCAGCTTTTGACAGCCTATTATGCCAGAGAGGAGTGAAAATGCATACATTTGTATCTTTCTATCTCTACACATGAGGACATACGTGTGTTTATGTAGATGCATGTCTGTGAATACACTTTTTCAAAGGTACTATCTGCCAAAGAAAGACACTGAAATATTGGCTTATTTCATCTTTTCTCTCAGTGCACCTTAATTTTTAGAGAGGCAAGAACATGCTGGTTTCATTAAAAAAGAAATCTCCAGTACACTGTAGAAAAATGCATCAATCTCATCCCCAGAACGGAATTGCAACAGCAATTGCAGTTTCCATTGCAATCGCTGATAATTCGGTTCACTTCATAAAGAAGAGAATAGTTTTCTATTCCCTCTCTGCCTCCAGGAAGCGTCACCGGTATCTCATGAGCTGAGAACAAAATATCCCGAGAACTAGACAGCGCAGAGGTCTGCCAAATGTCTAATGTGTGGACAGGGTTTGCTGACTTTGGAAGTGAAGCTCTCAGTGGCTTCAGCGGCTACACCCTTGTCAGGCTTGGGGGTCGCGGGGATGGTGCCTGGCATTCTGGCCTCCAGCCACGCCCTTTCCCCAGGGTCTCAGGCACTGTCATCCCCAGAATGGCTGCTCCCAAGGGCAGCTCTCCCTGCAGCTCGACGTCAGCAGGTTCCAGGCTCCCACTACACAGGACCGCTGCTGCCTGGGCTCCACCCAAGGAGCCCATGCGACACGAGTCGGGTGCCACTGCGTCTTGACCTCACCCTCCGTCTCGGCAGCTCTGGTCTGTGGCACTGTGGGGGCCAAGCACAGGAAGGCTCTGACCTCAGTTTTCTCATCTGGGAGTCGGGCCGGAGCACCACACTGCTGTCTCCAGAACACCTCCTCTAACCACACCCAGGCCTGGCGGGGCCAGTGTAGGACCCCAAGCTGGCTGGGGATGCCACCCCAGCCTCTCCAGGGCACCTGCAAGCATCCCTAAGGTGTGACACGGCCGATGCCCTAGAGGCTATCCTTGCCCAGAGGGATGGGAGCCTTCCCTTCTTTGCCACGGGTGGAGAGTGGATGGTTCGGTCTTGAAACACATTTCCTACAGACCCACAGAAGGTCACTGTGGGGTTTGTCACTGGTCACCGTCATAGCAGTGACCAACCAAGTCCAGGTCTGGACAGGCCTCAGCCTCCCTGCTGCCTTTGCCGGTCTCTCACGGCTGTTCCCTGCGACCACTTCCTAAATAAACTTCCTGCATGCATGCCTTTGTCCCTGGCTCTGGTTTGGGGGGAAACCAAGCCACAGAAGGAAGAGAACCAAGTGAAATATATTAATATACAAAGAAATATATATTTAGTACATACAGAAATATATTTATATGTTCATATATAAAGAAGTGAACATCTATACAATCATTTTGCAACTGTAAATTGCAATTGCCATTCTTGCTTTATATAATCATATACATCACCTTACAGTATCTGCAGCATTCATTTGCTCCTTGACTTATGAGTACTTAGAAGATGTTGTGAGCCAGAGGGGAGCCTGGGTGGCTGAGTTGGTTAAGTTGACTCAGGTCATGATCTCATGGTTCATGAGTTTGGGCCCTGCGTTGGGCTCTGTGCTGACAGCTCGGAGCCTGGAGCCTGTTTCAGATTCTGTGTCTCCCTCTCTCTCTCTGACCCACCCCCCTCACGCTTTGTCTCTCTCTCTCTCTCTCTCAAAAATAAGTAAACATTAAAAAAAAAGATGTTGTGAGTCAAAGTACTAGTAAATATTTGAGTAAGTATATATGTACCTTAAGAACCCATTAAAAAGCCACACATAAGTAAAACATGACACTCTTTCCCGTATGAAATGGCCAAACAAATTTATGTTACTATACTGGCTTCAGTATATTTAAGCTCACATATATTTTAAATGGCTGCTATTGAGGAAGAAAATAGCCATGTTTTTCACTAGGAAATGACTAGAATGCCTTGAGGAGAAAAATATACTTTCTCCTTAGATTCTAGGGTGGTGGTATGAGAGACATACAAAGAAGCAAAGAGATGTGAGCTTACATGATAAAAACCCCCCAGTTAAATAACAAAAAGGGATATGTAATCACACTCACAAATAAAAGCAAAGAAATACGGCCTGAGCGAGCCCAGATGGAATGGTGTATTCAAACCTTTTACAATTTCTCAGTCACAGGCGGTGGGCGACAAGCTATGAATGTTAGCATGGCATCAACTGGGGCCGGAAGCTCGATTCTGTCCTCAACAAGCACACTTTTAGTCTCTTCATGACCAGTGAAAACAGGAAAGGGGTATTCTAGACACAGTATCAGATAACAAAAGTCATTCTTAAATTATTAATAGGGGGAAAAAAAACCCTGAAAAAATAGATCAGAACTAGTTACAGGAAGTGCCCGGAAGACCGTCTGTGGGGGAGGAGGGGCGTCCACAAAGCGACAGTGGATGGAGACAAGTTTGCTTGTTAACAACCTGGAAAACCCTTCCCAGCAGGTCCATGCTTCCCCTGTTTCCTGAAGCACCTTACACTGGCCGTGGAGAGAAAGAGCCCAAATTAGTGACAGTCCATGGAAGGCACATGGCTTTGATAACTGCTTTTCTAGGCTAGATAAAGTCAAGTATGGGATCCATACAAAGAAGAAACAGAACTTTCCAGCTCACGGGGCATCTGAACATTATCTCCAAATGCACAGACAAACATATCTGTCCCCCACCCAAGTCCTACAAGTGTGTCAGAAGACAAACATTTGCCTGGAGTCACACATCTCTCAGGCTTCGCCTCTTTCATGTCTGCTTCTCTCCTTAAATACTGCTGAGTACGTAACTACTTAGAAGCAAAAGCTCTAGATTAAAAACAAAACAAACACACAACAACCATCACACACTTTATAAGGAGTGGGCAGAAAGCCCATTTTGCCACTTTTCTGTCTGAAAACCTCAAAAGATGTTTCAGTTTCTTCATGCCAGGGAACCAAGAACATTAGGTCAAAAGCCTTCTAAACTGAAAATCCCTGGATTTAATAATCTTGCATCCAAGTTTTCAAACTAATTGTTAAGAGCAAAGGCTTCGCTTGTTGTTACTAGGAGTGTGGCTGAGGGCCGGCTCTGGAATTCCACATCCCAAGCAAATGAGAACATAAATCGGAGAGGGGGCAAGATGGCGGAGAAGTAAGGGGCTCCGTACTTGCACTCGCGCCCATACATCACACGGAAAAGATCTGAAGCCATTGGAAACCTTACGAAACCTGAGAGATTGGGAGAAAAAAGACGCAGAATCCACTGAGAAAGCCTTCTAATGGCTACCTCAAGAAACAAGCCAGAGTACACAAGGTGGAGAGTCCCAAATATCACTACGAATAGGAAAATAAAATAACCAAGGTCCCAACAAGAGAGACCAAGAGATACCGTTCAAAAAACACTCTCTGAAAGGATAGGCCCTGGACAGTCAAAGAGTGTTCTTGGATATAGCAGCGCTCATAGGTGCAGAGAGCATTAACAGGTCTTTAAAACCAACAAGAGCCGGAAAGCTAACTAAAATGATGAAACGAAAGAGCTCTCCTCCAAAGAAACTCCAAGAAGAAATGACAGCTAATGAACTGCTCAAAACAGATATCAGCAGCATCACTGAACAAGATTTTAGAATAATAATGGTAAAATTAATAGCTGGGCTTGAAAAAAACATAGGGGACATCAAAGAAACTATGGCTACAGACAGAATGGAAAATAAAAATAAGCATGAAGAATTAAAAAATGCAATAAATGAGATACATAATAAATTAGAGGCCTCCAATGCACGGACTGAAGAGGCAGAAAGGAGAATAAGCGATTTAGAAATGAGAACATAAATCTATACTAGCAGGGGGTTTAAGAATCAATGAAAAACAAGTACAAAATGTTCTTTTTGGTATCTAAACACAGCACAGCGCAGTGGAGACCTTTCAGGAGGGCTCGCGATGGGGGAGGCCATGACCTCAGAGGGGAAAGGGCCCAGGCCAAGGGAGACGCAGGCAGAGGCTGGAGATATGAAGCAGCCTAAGGGTTCTCACACAGCCTGGTGCAAGGTGTGCGCAGAGTGCAGCAGGCTGGGAGAAGAGAGAGCACAGGTAGAGGAGTCTATGCCGCCAAGCAGGGGTCTGCACTTCACCTGACAGGCACAGCCGCGAGGGAGGGGCCTGAGCTCCAGAGTGACCACAGCACTCAGGGTGGGGTTGCCAGAAGACAGTCAGGGGCTGTGTGGCAATCCAGAAGACCCAGACAGTGGGTC
>NW_027528385.1:170628-196262 GCF_008692635.1 Crocuta crocuta | reverse complement strand
GCGGGGGGTGGGGGTGGGGGGGGAGAAGGGATCAAGTCAGGAAGGATTACTAAGGTAGGGAAAAAAAAATCGTTTTTGGGGATGTGTGTGTGCACGAGAGAACAGTTACAGTAACTTGTTTCTAAATGGAAATGCTAGAGAATAAAACATTTCCAGTGAAACCTTTCCTAGCAAGGTTAGATCATTCAGATGGACAAAAACCACTTAATTAAAAGCTATCAGGACATGAAGCTGTATTTAAATAGAAACTATCTCTCAACCAGGACTATATAGTTGGTACAGGACCAAGACCAAAATCTCAAAGTTGGCGATAGTTTTCGTACACTATGTTTTCCTTTGCCCAGCCAATTTCAAAATTACTTTCCTTTTGGTCGAAAAAAATGATAATCTTGGTGAGATCAAAGATAGCAATGGAACCATTTTCATGTATAATCAATCTGCCATGGTTACCTTGCAAACAGACTCATTTTTCCTGTCAAATATAATCGTCCCAAACGTCGAAAGAGTAATCAAAAACTTCAGGACACATTTTACATTAAAAAAAACACTTATCTCTATGTATGTTAAAGCAGTTTACTCTGGTTGCTTGAACTTCAACGTGTGGCCCATTTTTAAAGACTGTGTTTCGAGTGCAATCTCTCTTAGCAAATCAAACCAATACTGGGCCACAATCTATGCAACCATTATGCCAGTGATAGCCTTGAAACGTTAACTGAATTTGGATAATTCACTTGAATTCTAAGGAAACAGAAACCGCTCAGGGACCTACACTTCCAGTGCTTAGACCAACAATTCAAGAATGGGGCAAAAGTTAACGTCTGTGCCTCCTTTCCAACTGTAATGGGGACTCTGGGACTTTTGGGGGGTACCTGGACCCACAAGTCAGCATCACTGCATACACCGTCTTCTGACATGAAAGCAATGTCAAATATCCCTGCAAAACATGAGTGTGTGAAGCCACCCGTGTGAAATGAGGAAGAGCCACGTCCCCTGGGAGGCTCAAGTATCTCAGGACTGTTCTGATAAGATGGCTAAGTGCGGACGACAGAGATGGAAACAGCTGCCCAAGGAGAGTGGAGCAGGACACCGCCAACAGGAGCAGAGATCTCTCTTTTTATAAAGTTATTTTTTAAAAAGATTTATTTGTATATATTGAGAGAAAGAGAGCACAAGCAGGGGAGGGGCAGAGAGAGAGGGAGACACAGAATCAAACAGACTCCAGGCTCTGAGCTGTCAGCACAGAGCCCAACGTAGGTCTTGAACCCACGGACTGTGAGATCATGACCTGAGCTGAAGTTGGATGCTTTAGTGACTGAGCCACCCAGGTACCCCAAGGGAGCAGAGATCTTATTCATCCCATGTTTTCCCTGGAACTAAGACTTCCTTCTACCAGAATGGAATTGCATTTAGGCAGGTTACTCTATTTCTGGGTTTCAGTTGCAGGCAACAAAAATAAGTGACACTAAACAGAAATACGTTCCAGGGAAATAAACTAGAAAAGCAGCAAAAGGCAGGGAAAGTGAGGTTCTCGACAGCCAGTCCTAGCCTGTGCGTGTAAGGTCCCGGGTACCCGGAGCCCATGGGAAGAGTGGACACAGGAACGGGGGGCGTCGGCAGGGAGCAGCAGACCTTAACCACAGTGATTGCGGTTTTTCTTGTGTAGTCCTGGGACTAAATACCTTCTTCTCTGTTGTTAAAGAGTACTCAACTGTCACAGCATCCATTTCTCCTAAAATCTTAATTTATCTTCACTGCTTCAAGCGTGAGAGCACACATCTTTTTACAAATCCACACACAAATGTCTACTTCTTGGTATTTCTGTTTCTGTTCCACTTTCTCGCCAAAGATTTCAATTAGATACTGGGTCAGTAGCATGTAGATTTTTACTTTATTTAGCTGCATATACTGTACAGAGACATTATACACCTATAGACAATATAAATAAGATCTACACCCACACAACTCATATATGCGTGAATCTGTAATTTGCTTCAGTGTAAGATCACACACACACACCATACTCAGATACTTTGTAGTTCTGAAAACCTGAAAAATAATGACTTAAAAAGACATTTTGTATTCTATTGTTTTAGAGCTTAGAAAAAAGTTACGGCAATAAACTTTTTTTCCCCTGTAAATATTGGGATCTTTTTAGTTCCTGAGTCTAATTTTAAACGGGAACTGGACTGTAAAAATATCAAATTATAAACAAGCTTCTCATGTCTCTTGATGGTTGTGACCACATTTCACTCAGTAGTTCTAAAATGGGGTGGCGGGGGGACTCGAGGACCTATTTTCTTCCTCCAATTGTGTGACTTAGAGCGACAAAGGGCAAAATCATTTTTATTTAGTTCTTAACTACTAAAATCAATAAGAAGAGTAACACCTTTATTTATACTAGTTTATAAGTTATGACTTTGGAGTATGGACTTCAACCAAACTCCAGCTTGAGTATATCTTTAATGAGTCCAAACTTCCCAGAATAAGTCTCTCTAAATATTATCTTTGCTGGGTGTTAAGAGTAACTAAGACAACTCCTCTCGATGACTTATATGGCTTTAACTTTAACCTCAAAAATTCTATTACTCCCTTGGTGATGAGAGAGAGAGAAAGTCTGTGTGTGTGAGAGTGTGTGTGTGAACGAGAGAGAGAGAGAGAGGGAAAGAAGAAATAACAAACTTCTTTGAGTTCTCATAAATTATCTATTTAAATCATAAAAGTTACAATTTTAAAAAGGCGGGGGAAGGGAAGAAGAATAAATTAAGAAAGGACATGGCCACTAAAAAGCTTACGCTAGTTAATGCAGGGCCGACAAGGGCTTTGCTCTCCAGGTTTTATGAAGTCTACACTAGAGCTATTTCCTGGGCTGCCAAGTAATAAATAGCATCTGATTTCATTTTTTTACAGTGGTCTCATCTGTTCTGCTTCCTACAGAGAAGTAAAGGCTTCAACGACAAGATTTTACAAATGATCAGAGCCGTGTAGTAGTTGTCAGGCTTCATGCTATGTCACCCTCCCAGGGACCACGGGAGAACCAGGGAGTGACCATCCACCCTCACGACAACCAGCGTGGAGGGAGATGGGAAGCACACAGGAGTAGGGACAGAATCCATGGCAAGCAAGCAACAGAAGCAGACAACGTAAAGTTCTAACGCGGATCCTAAGACTTACAGTACCAGTCAAGACACCACAGTCAGTTAAGCGTCTGACTCTTGATTTTGGGTCAGGTCATGACCTCACAGTTGGGAGATCAAGCCCCTCACTGGGCTCTGTGCTGGGTGTGGAGCCTTCTTGGGATTCTTTCTCCCTCTCTCTCTGCCCAACCCCCACTCTCTCTCTCTCTCAAAAAAAGTTTAAAATGTTAAAACAAAAATAATTAGTTGTACCAACAAAGCAGCACTTGACCCGTGAGGGAGAAACTCCACCCTTCCCCTTCTGTTTTCTCACTCTTTTTTTTTAATTAAAAAAAATTTTTTTAATGTTTTTTTTTTTTTAAATTTTTAATGTTTTATTTATTTCTAGGAGAGAGAGAGAGACAGTGTGAGCAGGGAAGGGCAAGAGAGAGGGAGATACAGAATCTGAAACATGCTTCAGGCTCTGAGCTAGCTGTCAGCACAGAGCCCAACACGGGGCTCAAACCCAGGAAATGAGATCATGACCTGTGCTGAATTCGGATGCCTAACCGACTGAGCCACCCAGGTGCCCCACTGTTTTCTCACTCTTACAGGCAGAAGCACAGAATTACTTTCTGGTTAACATTTTAGGAGAAATGCTGTTTGATGACTGACTCTATGAATGGTTTCTGCTCAGAGAATTACAAGTTTTAAAGAAAGGCATTATGAGCATTTTTATACTCATCTTTCAATTTAATAAAAAAAAATTCCAAGTTATAATTATGAGAAAAAGAAAGAAAAACAGGGGTTTCTGCTAACATGAAAGTAGTTTGGGTCAATGACTACAACCGTAGCTCCTGTCATTGGCTCACCATGAAACACAAAAAAGAAAGGAAATTACATTTTAAGCATCTAAAGTTATGCATGCACACAAGGGATGTAAAAGCATTGCTTCATTAATCCTTCAAACGTTCCTCTGACCAATCAGAAATCCCATTTTATATCGGAGTCACCAGGTGCCCACAAAGCTAAGCAACATCCCTAGAGTCAAGGGAGAATCGGAGATCAGGTGTCCATGTGCTCTTCCCCACACACCTGGGTGCCCTGAATTTATATTTCAATACGTAATTTTACTGTCAAAGATACAGACATCTATACCTTCGGCAGTGAAGTTAGCTTCTTCACCCTCTTGTGCTGAAGCAAATATTACAATGAGCCGGCATGGCCACATGCATGGCCACGTGAATAGGTAAAGGAAGTAGTGTAGGATTACGAGTCAGCCTGGTATACAAAATGATGAACTTGTGAAAAATGCATGTATGTTGGGGAAAGCGTAGAAGGTCTAATGTGTGATGAACGAGGTAAGAGGGAAGTTAGGGGCAATGGGGGGGGCGGCAGCAGAATGCGAAGCGAGGGGTGATTCTGCTATGCGANAAGTAGTGTAGGATTACGAGTCAGCCTGGTATACAAAATGATGAACTTGTGAAAAATGCATGTATGTTGGGGAAAGCGTAGAAGGTCTAATGTGTGATGAACGAGGTAAGAGGGAAGTTAGGGGCAATGGGGGGGGGGGGCAGCAGAATGCGAAGCGAGGGGTGATTCTGCTATGCGGAATCCAAAGGGGAGCCCTTCCTCATACTCTTAGACAGACTTCTAAAGTCTCTATTTCAAGAAACCACATGTCTAGAATGGGGGAGAAACAGTGATGCTTCTTAGTACCCAATTTTCATTTCCTGTCTAATATGGATAGAGCTGAAGCCTGGAGAATGTCTGCTGGACGGCAGAGCTGCCTCCTCGCCTCTGCGTCGGGGCCACACTGCCTCCCCTGCCGGCCACAGTGTAGGCTTCTACAGGTAACCAAAAACGATGAGCACCTTGTCTCCTACACATGATGTTACTAAGCTGCCAGATTTTAAGTCAACACACAACGACAACTACTGCATGTACTGCTAGTGATAAGAATAAACAAAATATAGCAAGATTAGAGCAAGGCACGGGTCTTCCAACAGATTTTTTAAAGGAAAGGGAAAATACTTAGGAATAAGGTTTCTGATCATTTGACTGATGACTGTCTTTGTGACTCATGTTCTTTTTGTAGCTTGAGACTTATATCCAGGACAACATGAAGAAAGAAATGGTAGAGATACAACAGAATGCAGTACAGAACCAGACGGCTGTGATGATAGAAATAGGAACAAATTTACTGAATCAAACAGCGGAGCAAACACGGAAGTTAACAGATGTCGAAGCACAAGTAAGTAATGAAAGAGAAAACACATAATGGTCCAGCCAGTAACTGCTACCGAGAAATCATGTCGCATGGCTACTTAGTTAAAGACGGAGCAAGTGAAGAAAGCTTGAGTGCAGCAGAAAAAAAGATGAGTTGATAAGAAATCAACAATTTGTGGTTGGACAAGAATTTAAAATATGTTTTCACTTTTAATGCTGAGGTTAAATTACATTTTTTTTCTACTAAGGGCATTCAAATCATTTCATATGATGCATACTTGACAACTATAAGATAAATTCTCCTCTGCCTTGCTGGGATCTTCTGGACTCTTGATAAGTCCTCAACGTTTCATTTAAGAACTGAAAAGCACTGGGGCGCCTGGGAGGCTCAGTCAGTTGAGCATCTGGGTGAATTTGGCTTGGGTCATGATCTTACAGTTGAGGGATTGAGCCTCAGGCTAGGCTCTGTCCTGATAGTGGGTATCCTGCTTGGGATTCTCTCTCTCCTTCTCCTTCTCTGTCCCCCAAACTCACTCACTCTCTCTCAAAATAAATAAATAAATGTTAAAAAAATGAGNGAGGGGGGGGGGGAGGGAGACAGAGAGAGGGAGATAGAAAGGCGGGGCAGAGAGAGGGAAAAAGAGAACCTCAAACAGGCTCCACACTATCAAAGTGGAGCCTGACATGGGGCTCAAACTCACACACCCAACCAGGAGATCATGACCTGAACTGAAATCAAGAGTGGGACACTTAACCAACTGAGCCACCCAAGTGACCCAAGTGACTTTGTTCTTAAATCTAACTTTCAAGATAAAACCAAATCTCAAAGAACTGTTAAAGCCTTTGTGGAATGAGTTTATCGACAAAGAAGCAAAGAGTTTACAAGCAGCAGCACCTCCGGCACAGAGGGCTGAGACATCAGCATGAAGCCTTGAGCTCTCTGATGCCTCTGCTCTGTCATCGCCTGGGTGAACGAACCTGAACATGGCCTCGGCAGTTTAGCTACCAAGTGAGGGCTGGGTCCTGCGACTGGCTTCTAAGTTCCCTTTTAGCTATCAGATTTTATGCGCTGCTGATTAATTGCAGCAGGAAAGAAAAATACAAAAATAACAAAAGATCAAGGGCAGGACACTGAACATCAGAACATTAAAACAAAATTCATCCAGAGTCTGGCCAAATGACATACAACCTGTGACCGAGTTAGAATAGTCCAGGTAGGAGAGGCGCCTGGGTGGTTCGGTCGGTTAAGTNTGCTAAAAAAAAAAAAAAAAGAGTAGATTTAATAGTAAACACTTTCTGTGATGCATTATTTCTATATGCTACTTCAGCTGAAAGAGATGCCAGACATTAGACAGAAGGGGACACCGGGTAAGAGAGAGTGTAAGCCTCCCAACTGTAATAAGATCACATCTAGAACAGTGCAGGCATTCTTTCCTTGTCTCCTTAAGAACTGTTGGATAAAACAGGGACAACAGTAGGAAGTGGTAGGAGAATAAAATATTTTCATCTGAGGATAGAATAAGGAGTTACTTCTTTACTGCCTCTTTCCACAATATTAAAACAGTGTAGGAAAAATAGATGTATCACAAGATGGATTCACAAGGTATGAAAATTGTAATCCCAAGAGGTGATACAAGTTAAAAATGTAAAGACAAAAATTTTACTGTAAATGTATCAATACAGCAATATATCTGTAGTTAATTTTTAAAATAAATTAGTAATGCTTAAGTCACAGCCCTCACCTTTGGATAGTAAAGCTAGTGGGAAATCAAACTCATTTAAAAAAAATCTGTTGAGTAAATATTTCTTATATTTTCCGATAATGGTAATAAAGTGTAAGACATAAAGCAATGATTTCTTTTCTTTTTTTAATGTTTTTATTTATTTTTGGGAGACAGAGAGAGAGAGAGAAAGAGAGAGAGAGAGAGAGGCAGAGCATGAGTGGGGGAGGCAGAGAGAGAGGGAGACACAGAATCCAAAGCAGGATCCAGCTGTCAGCACAGAGCCTAATGTGGGGCTCAAATCCACGAACCATGAGATCATGACCTGAGCCAAAGACTGACCAAGTGAGACGCCCAGGCCCCCCAATAAAGCAATGATTTAAACTTTTGCTACATCCTGTGTAAGTCAGTCTTTCTAGTTTTTACTGGGGTTTGGTTGGGTCACATGATTTTTAAAACATCAATTGTGAAACCAGGTATCATATGATCTATGATAACATGAAAATGGGAAGATGACTGGAAGGAAATCAGCCTATAATGTCCAACTAAACACATTAAAATACCTGAACCTAGAAAAGGGACCAAATTATGCACCAAACCTACTTAAGGCATTTGTGGAGCAATTACTGTGTGAAACAGGTTTATATCCAAACCTAAAATTTTCTGACTAGAAGATTCTTCTAGTCTGTCAGACTCAAGCTACTGAACTGGACAGTGAGGGACAGGGAGGGATCAGAGGTCTTATAGGCAGGAGACAACCACCTGACCTGGACAGACAGTCACCTGTGCTGGAGGCCTTTGGAAAAGTGATGGAAAAACATCACAGTTGATCCCCAGTCAGTCAGGACCTATATGTGCTCCTTCCAACCTCTGGCCCATTGTGCTTGGTGCATAGCCCTTAGTAAGTAAATAAAGGACCCAAGTTTTCAGTTCCTTTTAGAAATAACTGACATAGAATATTTGGGCCCAAAGAAGATGTAGGCCAAATCTATACTGCAGGTGTTAATATTAAAACCCAACCTCTATGCTGGCCGATGCCGTCATTCATTCAACAAGAATGAGTTCATGGAATGAACTCATCCAGCTCTGACCAAGGACAGGACTGTCCCTAAAGCTGCCCGGTGGGACCAGGCCAAGCCTTTTATGAATGACACAGACCCTGGGCAAACAATGGTTCTCTCAAGGACCCTTATTCCTGGGCAACAATTCTACCTTCCACTTACACGTGATGTCACATCCTGAATAACCAAGACCCAGAGGATGTGAGTAACAGGTTCTTCCTGATAGAAGGTAGCCGAACGCCAAAGAATTCATCCTTAAAGCTGCTGGAACACAATAGGAACAGAGATAGTGCATTTGGTGTATGCCAGAGGGGCCCGCAGAGCAAAACTGAGTTCCCACTGCGTAGCGATGCATTACTGTTCTCCAATTGGCTGATATGATTTTTAAACTTAAAAAGAAAGAGGAGAGAAGTGGAAAAGAAAAAAATAAAAGGCTAACCAAGTGAATACAAAGTAGGAAATACTGGGCTAAAAATGAACTATATTTTTATAGAATAGAAGCACGTGACTTCTAATCATGTCATCTACTGACAAATAAGAGAACTGTATTTCATTTTGAGCAGAGGCAAAACCTTTTCCATTTATCAACAACTTCTAAATAGAACCGTTTTATACTCCCACTTGGCTCACTGTGTGAAAAGAAATGCTAAAACATGACAGGACAAGAAGAACGGCATTGTATTATTTGACACAAATACTACTGTCCAGAACTATTAAACGCTTTCCAAAAAAAGACATGGTTAAAAAAACACACACACACACAGAAAAAAAAAAAAAAAAAAACACACTCTGAGGCAATCCAGGAACTTCAAGGCTTTTCTGAACATGAAGAATGTGCCAAAATAAGATAGCTGGGTCAATAGAAAATGCTTTAGTTATGTTTTCCTATAATTTGGCTGACTTAATCATAAGGAAGTTATATGTAACTTTAAAAATGACAAACAGGAATTTTATTTTGTTACATTTAGGTATTAAATCAGACAACAAGACTTGAACTTCAGCTTCTGGAACATTCCCTTTCCACCAGCAAATTGGAAAAACAGATTTTGGACCAGACCAGTGAAATAAACAAATTACAAGATAAGAACAGGTAATAAAAACACACAAATTTATAATCCAGAATTGCATGTTTCCTAGATCTGAAAGCCTATTTTCATGTGACCATTAATTATAAGCATAGCTTCCAAAATGCCCGATTTCTTAATGCATAGGGTCAGGATCGGACACCTTGTGATGGGAAGGTAGTGAGAGGCTTTGGGGAAAAGTACAGAAGTGGCTATACCTTCTAACCCAGTCTTCAATTTTTTTCATTCTCTGGCCCCTTAAAGATTCTCCTCTAGTCACCCTCCAAGCTCTGCCTTAATACTGCCCGAGTTAAACCCTGACAAAATGCTGCCAAAGTCTCGGAGTCAGAGTAACACTGGCCCAGGTTTTTACCTTAGCCTCTAGGAATCTCATTGCTTCCAATGCAAAATGACCCACCGCAGGAAAACCACACTTACGCTGTCAACAAGGCACATTTCGTGGTGCAATAGTTACTCTTAAAACATATGATAAAGTAAAAATGGAACTCATTAACAAATAGTATGTCAATATTTAAATAAGATCTAGAAAGCTCCCAAGAACGCCAATACAAAAACAAACTTTGGGTGATCACTGGGGACTGTTTTCAAAGGTTTATTGCAGTCGGGAATAAATGAGGATACTTTTGTCTAACAACTTGTTTCTAAGCAAGATGTGCATATGACATGGAGAATGGTCGGACAATAATATACTCTATTTTACAGCTAAATAATCTCAAGCAAATAATTCTTTTTTCTTACCCCAAAATGAGGATAAACGTATTGTCTTACAATCCGTCTTTCCTGTTAATCAAGTGTTCAGGTGAAATAATTCTTTCTGTTCTTTGGGTAACAAGTTTAACTCACTAATGATTTAGAATTTTGAGGAGCAAATAGCTTTCTTGGTTTTTTTTATTCTTTTGCAAATAGATTTTTTAATTCAAATTATTTTCTTTAGTGTTTCAATTGTTTTCTTCTGCAAAGTAAAAACTAAAAGTTTGAGGCCAATCACTGAGATACAATAATCTAATGTCACTTTCTTAAAATGGTCTTATTTAATAATGTTCTCTTTTATTTAATGAAGTTGTAGTGACAGGAAGATATGGGAGCTGAATGATGACTTTGGTTGCTTGCCAAAACAATACAGGCTGGGAGATATCTAGGTTTTGTCTAGTCTGTTGAATGCACCCTGGTATTCAACACTGTCCCCTCCTTATGTTTCTAACTGAGTAAGCCGAAATGCTAAAACTATCAGTTAAGTATGTCAGTTATGTTGCCTGAGTATCATCTTTGTAAATATTTGCCAAATCATACTGCCTTTTGCCTCGAGAAGTAACACTTGTATTCCTGAGTTCAGACACACTGCTTAATGTTTTCACTTACTACAAGGAAACTTCATTACCCACAGTCAGCTGGAATTGCTTTGAAATACAATCAACAACTTTCCCTACATCCTTTGATCATCATGATTTGGGGACATGTCTCTGCATGTCAAATCTTTGCAGTGTATAAAACAGTGATCCCAACTGTCCCGTGGCTCGTTGTACCTTCTGATTATTCTTGCCTCTGTGATCCTTCAACTTTTTTTTCACTTAAATCTTTCACATTTTCCCCCAGTTGAATCTACATGGACCAGTAGTACACTTTTCTAGCACTTGGAGTTTAGTTTTATACGACATTAAACTTAAACATCACATTTCCTCCATAAAACCACCATGTGAAACACAGCTGACACACTGACACTGCCCATCGCTAATGACAGCAGCGCGCCTCAGCCCGGGCTGCAGGCCTCTCACTCACACAGGAGTCGCACACGCACTGTTTCTGAATGGCCTGCCCACATATAGATCCTGAGAGGGATAGCTTTTTATCAGACCTGTCATGAAAACCATCGTAACAACTCTATACCTGCGGGAAGAGTCATCTTTTCAGGAGCTGCAGAAGTCACAGCCTCTTTTGCCGCAAATACGAAATGACAATAATGTTTCCATTGATGATGGCAAATAAACAAAAATAAGGAAACCGTGCAGATGATTTTTTGTCTCTCGGTGAGGTTGGCATGCTTTGTTTTCAGGCACCTTACATTTTGACTAGCCTAGGATTTCACTTGCAAGAACATTATTACAAATACATGTGCCAAACCATTTCTTTAAATTACTTTCAATGTTTCCCTGGAAGTGCAACCGTTTTCTTCATGGAATAGTTTCAAGTGAAGTCAGTCCTGATCAGGATCAATGATTTTCTGAAAATTGCCACTATACCATTTTTCAGTGAAGGCTGAAAATTACTATGTATTTTTCACCTTATCATTCTTTATTTTTTTTTTCTTTTAAAAATAAACAATTCATTTAGGTGCTAATTGTACCAGCTCGATTGTGATTATTGTTACGGTGAATACTGTTACTGAAAAGCGCTGCCTGCATCCTTACTGCCCCCTTCTGAAGAGAGGCAATAAAAATTCATAAAAGAAACAGGATTCAGCCTTGGCATTTCTGCCTACACAGGGTATTTCCTCACACTCCTCACCTGCCCATGAGTTATGTTAATAGGAAGATCAGCTGTTCCTAAATCCAACTTTTATGGTGATGATCAAATTGATTATCCTGTACTAGAAAATGAAACACCACGCTACTGAGCACCGTGCTAAATGCTGCATGTGATCCCCACACTGCTCCATCTCTTCCTGCCACCACTCTTCACTCAAGGCCTCCGTATCGGCTACAATGCGGGGCGTTTTTGCCATGACCTTACCCTCTATTCTCATCTATTTTATCCTATTTTATTAATTCACTCTCATTAAATAAATGCTGATTGTGACTCATTAAGTGGATCTCACAAGCCAATAAAGGGTCCCCATCTGCATTTTGCAAAGTGTTGCTCTAGAACACGATCTGAGACTCCTTACAGATTTAAATGAGATGATGTGTGCTTCTGTGCTCATCACATGGCCCTGCTCTCAGAGGCAGGGTGGTTTGGGGTGACCTGATGCTCGGCTAAATTCAATACATGCTTGTACTGTTAATCCTGAAGATTAACTATTTTAGATCAGGGTGTCATGGCCCTCTGGGGTTATATTGGTATAGGTTTGGGAGAAAGAAACTAATTTTTAAAAAAATAAATATTCGTCGTGGACTGTTCACACTTTCATTCACACTCTGGAACATAGGATTGTCCCATCTTTCTCTTATACCTCGTCACAGAGTACTAAAGGCAACAAAAGACAGCTGGATAATAAATTTCAAGCAATGTCATTTTGAAGGCAGTATATGTTAGTAATTTAAAAATGCCCCATTTATTTTATGTTCAATGTCTAGGTCAAGCCTCATAGGAATGCTTCCAAAGTGTTATCACCGATAATAATGATGGTACTAGAAGTTTTTTTTTTTTTTTTTTGGTTGGAAACAGAAAAACCTTATGCATTTATTATTTTTTAATATTTACTTAATTTTAGAGAGAGACAGAGAGCATGAGTGGGGGAAGGGCAGAGTCAGAGAGTAAGTGAGAGGATCCCAAGCAGGCTCTGTGCTGTCAGCATCGAGCCTGACACAGGGCTCCATCTCATGAACTGTGAGATCATGAC
The DNA here is from genome assembly GCF_008692635.1 of Crocuta crocuta. Classification (NCBI taxonomy): domain Eukaryota; kingdom Metazoa; phylum Chordata; class Mammalia; order Carnivora; family Hyaenidae; genus Crocuta; species Crocuta crocuta. The sequence goes on along the minus strand of NW_027528385.1, from coordinate 183,497 downwards.
CTGAGCCAACATGAATCTTCACCAACTGAGCCACCCATGCACCCCTTATGCATTTATTTTTAGGTTAACTTCTTCTTCAAGTAAGTCATCTTAGTTTTTAAATTAATAAAGTGATACACTATTAAAAGAATAAGTTAGCTGATACCAAGAAAAATAATGAGAAATACTTTTAAAATAGATAGGAGAACACTGATGAAGTATAAATAAAGTGCAAATCAGTGCATTACAGGAGATGCTTATTTTTTGACTTGGTATATTGACAATGCTTGCTGTCATGTACCGATTTACAATGACTTGGCTGGGATGAACTGAAGACCTCCCATTGAATCTCTAATAATAGTTATACTGATAGTTACTGCTTATAGGTAAGACCTTTAATGGGTAGTCAGTCTCGTGGCTGAGTAATGTTCCTTACAGAATTAAAGATTCAGAAAATGATACTTCCCTCAAAAAGATATAGCAGACTTACAGATTATTTGAACTAGGAGGGACCTCAGAGATCTCTATCTAATCTACTGCTATCATTTTAGATAGGACGTTATTTCTGCAGGTGGATATTCATTTAGATAGATATACACCTGAGAAGCAGACAGGGAACGGCCTGACCCAGGTGACACAGGCAGTCACAGGCAGAAGTGAGGCTCTCAGCCTGGGCTTTCCACTCACCCTTCCGCTTGGCCCCATGTGGTACCAACACCAAGGCTGCCTTCTCATTGTCCACAATTCCCTTCAGCAAAACCATGGTCTTCAAACGCACTCCATACGATAACTTCTAATTATGGACCTTACATTTTGTCAGGGTATTTTATCCTCATATCTGTGTCACATCTACTTATCTAGAGTTCTCAGCAAGTCTGAGAGCTTCTTCAGGGCTGTGGCAATGCCTTTAACAACTTAACAGGGTGCCCTGGAGAAGCAGAAATTCAATAAATATTAAAGACTGTTTCAGAATTACAAAACTGAGGTGCACCTCAGTTGCTGAGTCGATTAAATGTCCAACTTCAGCTCAGGTCATGATCTTGCAGTTTGTCAGTTTGAGCTCTGTGTGGGGCTCTGTGCTGACAGCTCACAGCCTGGAGCCTGCTTCGGGTTCTGTGTCTCCCTCTATCTCCGCCCCTCCCCTACTTGCACTGTTTCTGTCTCTTGAAAGTAAATAAATATTATGGAAAAAAAAAAAAAGGATTTACCAAACTGACTCAATGTTTATAAAGCAATCAGAAAACCCTTCACTAAACTAACAATTATTTCCTTTTACAAGCTTCCTGGAAAAGAAAGTACTAGACATGGAAGACAAGCATATAGTTCAACTACAGTCAATAAAAGAAGAGAAAGATCAGCTCCAAGTATTAGTATCCAAGCAAAATTCCATCATTGAAGAACTAGAAAAACAACTGGTCACTGCCACGGTGAACAGCTCAGTTCTCCAAAAGCAGCAACATGATCTGATGGAGACAGTTCATAATTTATTGACTATGATATCATCAAACTGTAAGTCAAGTTTACATATCATCTTCTCTTCAGTTTTAATTGCATTTATTAAGTGAAACTCAAAATCCTAAAAAATTCTCTTTCATATGAAAGCTTTACACGATCTTAATACAGAGCCAATTAAAAAGGAGGAGGAAGTAATTCTACTCCTGAATATTTATCCAAAGACCAAGAAAACACTAATCTGAAAAGATACATGCACCCCTATGTTTACTCCAGCATTATCTACAATAGCCAAATGATGGAGAAATATAAATATATATTATATATTCCATATATATATATATATAATGGAAGATTACTCAGCCATAAAAAAGAATGAAATCTTTCCATTTGTAACAACATGGAACGCCTTAGAGAGTATTATGCTAAGTGAAATAAGTCAGTCAGAGAAAGACAAGTACCATATGATCTCACTCATACATGGAATGTAAGAAACAACACAAATGAACAAAGGGAAAAAAAAGAAAGAGACAGACAACCAAAACATAGACTCTTAACTAGAGAGAACAAACCAATGGTTATCAGAGGGAAGTTGGGTGAGGGGATGAGGAAAGCAGGCAATGGAGACTGAAGAGCAAACCCATCATGATGAGCTGAGTCATGTATAGAACTGCTGAATCACTATGATGCACACCTGAAACTATTGTAACACTGTATGTTAACGGTACTGGACTTAAAATTTTTAAAAATGCTGTTCAGGAAGGAAAAATAAAAATAGAATAAAAACAAGGAAGAAGAGGAGAGAGGGAATACATATTTATACTGATTAATTATTGTGAGGCAAAATGTCCCAAACATGACTGCTGGGCTCAGAGAGCCTACTCTAAGTTAGTTCCATTATTACCTAGTTGTATGAGGCTGGACAAGTTACTAATCCACAGGAGACTTTATTTTTAAGTGGGAAAAGCACATCCAAACCCAGAGGACTGTTGTGAAGCTTGAATCAATGCTTGCATTGACTGGCATCAAACTGGCACTCAAGAAATGTCAGCCCATCCTTAGTTATGTTTTGCCTACATTATTGTTGTTTTACCTTTCAATCTCTCTTGGATATTAGAGGAGAAAAAGGAGGCATTTTCAGTCATTAATTAGAAATATGACACATAATCTGTGTGGTATTTTCATTTTAAGTCTTCTTCTTAAACAAATTCAGTCTAGTTCTTACTGTGGTTTATTTCCTAATGTCTTTTAAAGTTGTATTCTCTTGACACAGATGCATTTTACATCGCGTGAAGATATTCTCCACTTTCATAAGAAATATGTTCTCACATTGTCCTCAGGTCATGTAGTTGTGCCAACTTTAGTAGAAACACTTAAACAAGGTTTCTTCTTCCACAAGGAACACACAGAAATAGCACTATCTTGATGCTGAATGGCAGGATAGACCCCGGAGGACCAGCTCACAGGAGGTGCCTCCCAGCTAGAGTTTCGCTCTCTTATAACTGGGGAAATTCAGTTTTTCACCTTCACAGAAAAGGAAAAGATAATCATCTGGTATTTGGTGGGAGCAAGATAACGTGAGGTGTTAGCTCTGATGAGCCCAAGTAGAGAAAACCCTGCAGCTCACATCCCGCAGAAGTCATGAGCACAGGAGAGACAGAGTAGCAGAAAAGGCTTTCCTTTCCCCTTGTGTCGCTAGCTGAAGCGAAGGTAGAGACTGTCTACCTGTGATTCCAACCCGCATTCCAGTCCAGACACCTATGCTTTTGTAGGTCTCTAGAATTACTATAAATACCCGCAAGGACTCTCTCTTTCTCTCTCTCGCACACACGCACACATACACATACACGTTTTTTTTTCTAATGGCAAAAAAGGGTGGGAAATCTAAATGCTGAGAGCAGAGTAAAAATTTGAAGGAATTTCATAAGACTAGGATTTTGTCTTAGAGTAAGAATTTCAAAAACATAGATACCTTAATGGTAGGCTCCGCTTGAACATAAACCATTGTGGGACAGTGGCTAAAAGTCCGAAGAATATATTGGATAAGAATCCTAAAGAAATATATCAAGACTTGGCCTCAGACTTTAAAAAAAACAAAAAGGAAAAAAATATATATCCACAGCCAGGAAAGGATAATGGTTAATGGGATATGCCACAGCCACTGTAGACGTGCCACTATTTTTAGGTATGCTCTTGTTTTATTCTTTTGCAGTAATTTTATGTGATACTAGTCAGGATGGAAGATTTTTTTTTAAAGTAGTTGTTTATTACATTTAATTGCAAAGTACTTACATGTACTTGAGGATTAAATAAAAACAAGTATCAGTTACTGGTAACAATCTTCAAGAATTAATGTAGAGCAGGGTGAAGGAGTAATTTTTTTGGAAAGGATAAGAACTGGTATGTCCCTCTTACTTATTATAAGAATTCAAATGTAATAAAACTTACTACTGAGTGTATCTCAAAGTAATAAACTTTTATCTTTTCATGAACTCCCTTTAAATGTTTTCCTATTTTTTTTTTTTTTTAAAGCAGCCAAGAACTCCTTCAGCGCTAAGGAAGAAGCAGTTGTTTTCAGAGACTGTGCGGAAGCATTCAAGTCAGGGAGGACAAAGAACGGCGTCTACACGCTGGTGTTCCCTAACTCCACCGAGGAGATAAAGGTATGTTGTGGGCCTCCTGTTTTCAAGTCCCTGGCCAGAAACAGCTTCTTCTAGAAGCCGAGGAAGTGCAAGATACAGTTCACACACCCAGACCCTTTGCTGCTTGGCAAAGCCAAGCCACTAACACACACAGGGCGTCTGCCTCACACCAGGTACTTGCCGAGGGCTCCAAGCGCAGTCACTGCGTACAGATACCGACCGTGCACCTTGGTGAGGTAGAAATTTCTATCCTATTATGTAGGACACACATCTCTCTCTCATATTCTCCTTGTATTTAACTTAATCATTGCACCGTGAGTTGTTTTCCTTAAAGCGTCAGACTCGCTTCATTCATTGTAAAGAAATTATCTTCTAGATACTAGAGTTCAAATAACCAAATAGTTTGTCTATCACTATTTATTTCAAGTAGCAATGGTATTCCATCAGAAAGGAAAGAAAAGAAAGAAAAGAAAGAAAAGAAAAGAAAAGAAAGGAAAAGAAAAGAAAAAAGAAAAGAAAAGAAAAGAAAAGAAAAGAAAAGAAAAGAAAAGAAAAGAAAAGAAAGGAAGGAAGGAAGGCAGGCAGGCAGGCAGGCAGGCAGGCAGGCAGGCAGGCAGGCAGGAAGGAAGGAAGGAAGGAAGACAGACTGACTCACTTAAGTCACAACTAAAACAGCCACAAGAGCTTTGCTCTGAAACAGGCACGGTACCGGGATTTGCAGAAGGGATTCACAGATGTCCCGCACTCCAGCACACAGCTCGTGAAAAGATGTGCATTCAGCAGGAGAGGCTCAAATAAATGGGACAGTCATGACTGCTTTGCTAAGGATGTCCCGAGGTGAAACCACCTTCGTTTCTTCCCAACTGTGAGTGTGCAACTTAAGAATGTCGTGACTCAATACAGTGTGCACTACTCCCTCGATCCATCCCAGGGTGTGGGCAGATCCCCCTCAACCCCAGAGATTCTGCACCCTCAGTGCAAACACTGTCACACTTTAAAGGCCAAAAGCCATCTTAGTTCATTATGGAAACAGTTTCAGCCTTGGGAATCGCTGCAAGGGCCTCTGCGCCGCGTGGATGGCTGAGGAAGGCGAGCCTTCCCCCGTCTAATGTAGGCTGCAAGACTTAAAGCATATGCCACCGAAGAGAGGGGCTCATTTTCTTCTCAGGTATTTAGAGTTTCTTTCAAGGCATAAGCCCAATTACTTTGTGGAAAGTAAACCAACAACCAGAACGTTTCATCAGGAAAAGGATATAGCTAAACTCGCTTCTTGGTTATCCTGGATTACTCAGGGAGCGCGGCTCCTGAAGTTGCTTTGGGAGACACTGAGCTTCAGATGAGGGGAAAAAGAATCACACCCCCAAGGAATATTTCAGTGTGGCTTCTCCTAGACGTTTGATAAGTTAAAATAATATTACATGAGAGTCAGTGTGAAGTCTAATATAATGATCGGACGACTAGATATATTAAATGATTATACATATGCTTGCATCTAGTTGGAACAGCTATATGCTGACCCAATGTAAACACTTCTAAAGAAGGCCATTGATACTGTAACCATATGGAAATTGTAGAGGCTCCTGGAAGTTTACCTCTTTGAACTGAGTATTATGCTCGGTATTTAAAATGCTAATAAAGAAAAACACTTTCAGAATTTAAGCATTAAGGGTTTAAAGACAGAGAATTTGAAACAGTAACATATACTTTGATTACGAATTTAAAAGATAAATATTGTGCTATTCAAGATAATACTTTCCAAAGAAAATCTAATTCATCCATGCTGCTTTAAATCAACCTTGGAAATCAGTGAATGTTCCCCGTGTCCTAGAAGCAGCATATTAGCGGCAAGAAAAACAAAACATAAACAGTCTGCTGCAGATGAGACAGGAAGGAACAGATCCTGCGCGATGGCCCTCCATCCCCTTTGCGCGGTGGTCTTCATAACAGTTTCTGGGAACAGAATGCCTATCACCGGATGTTGGTCTCTTCTTGGTCTAGAGCAAATGGGCACAGGAGTGGCTATGGGAGGGGAAGTCAGGATATCGTGCAAGGTGGATGCCTGGCAAATCTAGGGGGCAATCTCCCATGACGCCCATACTGCTCTGGAAAGGTCCTCCTGACGCATAGCCACGTTCCCGCCCCAGGACGCTCGGTCAACCCAACGTCCTAACTGGAGCGTTCTACGGCAAGATGAAAATATATAGTACTGTGGGGGCGACATGAGGCTCAGGTCGTGGTTGGAAACATTAGGATTTATATTTCTTTCAAACATTTGCAGTAAAAGTAACTCATTTACACAGCAGGGAACAACAATCTTATAAACCTCAATCTTCAAGTCTATAAAATAAATGCTCCAGATTAAGTTACCTCTAGATTCCCTTCCAGACTTGAGCCTCCTTAACTCACAACTTGATCCAGGGAGAGAGAGTCTGAGAGGCTTGAGTTTAAATTCTGGCTCTGCCAATTTGTGCCTCTGGGCAAGTCATTTACCCTGTGTGAGGTCCCAGTTTCCCAATCTGTGATGTCATGATGTAACCCCAGACTTCTAGAACCTTCTAAAGGTTCTGAGATGACAGTGGAGATCTGGCACTGAGGACAGGACTTGGCACTTAACCATCAATTCAATAAACAGGAATTGTTTACCCTTCGGACTGCTCCCCAAAGACTCTGAGACAATTTCTCTGCATGACAGGGTAGTCGTTTTTGCCCTGTTTCTTCTAATTCAGGAAAAGAATGTTCAGCAGATCTCTGGGCTGACCTTTTCCAAAAGGGCCCAAATATTTCAACTTTATTTTTGAAAAATCCATTAGGTTTCTGCAAACTATAAAAACTGCACCAGAGGGATTTGAATATGCTTTTGCTGGTCAGAGGCCTAATAACCGCCTTCTCTAAATTCCACAGGGTACCTGTCCCCTAGTGCTTATCTGTGTGTTTGCAGTTTCATCAGTCATTCCCTACGGCCTCCGAGCCGAAGCAGGACATTTAAATCAAGCATTATTTGTTGATAGACTTTAAAGCAAGATGTCAGGTCCCTGAACCATGCAGTAGTGTGCTAACCAAAAGTACTAGCTGCCCTCAGGTTTGCTGTGGCTGAAGTGGTAAGGTCTTGGGCATTCTCTGAAGACTTCTGCTTTCCTGATCCTGAGATAATCGACGACTTCATCATTTTCGCTCTGTGCCCTCTGGCCACGTGGACAACTCTCTTTGAAAACCATCTTCCTCTGAAAGTTTCACAACTCAATTAACCATAATACTTCAGCTTCTATGAGCTCTCTGTTCTTTTTTCTTTTTAATCGGGAGGACATATTAAGGAAATGCTCTCATCATCTCGTCATTGTCCCATGTGGAGTGAAAGATTAGGGCGGCCCCACCCATTTTCAGGTGGGCAGTGATTCTCGGCCAATCTGGACTCTGATTTTCATACAAAAATGAACTTCTTCTCTAAGTATCAGTGACTTCATAATGGTGATTTTGACAGCAAAGAATCAAACATTCTTGGAACAAGGATAGGCTCGCTCCAAACCATATCCGGTCTTTCCACCCACCAGCATGCCATTTAGGATACAGAGGAAGTAACTTCTCCGTACACACACGACTCCTCAAACCAATATAGCTTATTCAGCTAGTTTACCATACTGACTTTTTTTAGAAGATGCTGAGAGAAGTGAGCAGTAGGGACCACTGGGTGGACCATGGGCAAATAAGAGGCATTATTATTCATGAACTGATTTCAACTTCGAGCTGTGTTGAGGGACATCTGGCCTCTTAACAAGAGAGTCAAGTTACTGTTCTCGGCTGCATGGTATGGTAGAAAAAAACAGTACAGAACGAGGAATTGGAGACCTTATTCAAGTCCTGTATTACACGTAATAGTGGATGAGTCCGGTCAAGTTAATCTAACTTTACCAATTATTTTCTCCTTTCAAAAATGTATCATTATAGTATCACAGCAAAATGACTTTAGGACTGTAGATAATATATGCCAAGTATCAAGTACGGTACTTGGAACAGAGTGGAATATTGCAATGGTCACAAGATAATTAACAATAATAATATACCAATACAGGGAGATAATAAGGGGTTACTTTAAGCAGATCAGTTTTATCTATCTGGTTAATTAAAAATGGGGAAATCATTTTATTCTTAATAAATGTAATTTTCTTTAATGGAACATATGTTTCCAAATAAAGGATCATCAGGGAAAGTTATATGGGCCAAAAGCTATATGCGCCATCCCCTTGGGGGGTTGGGAAGAACAGTGAGAAAAGTCTGCTGGGCCCCTGGGTGCCCAGGGGAGCTCTCTATATCATTAGGAACAAGGCATCGGGCAGGCCGCCGAAAATGAAAGGGGGCATCTCTGTGTGCTCTTGGTTCTCCTTTATCCCCCATTCTTTAGGATTTTAACTCACAAATGCAGAATTGTTGACATTTAAACCTACTCTGCCAACATTATCTCTACTATTTCCCAAAAAGACAAAGGAAAACAACAGGGGAAGACTATTTCTCATTGGCTTTGAACGTCGACTTTCATATTTACTACCTTGTATGCCACAGGAAAATTTATCTTAACCTTCTGGGAAAATTTTTCGTTCTACTATAATCTCATTATTTAAAAGTATTTATGTAATCTTATTTTCAGGGGTTTTTAATTTCATAATAAAACTCCAGCTGAGTGGAAACTGAGCATGCATGGTCCTAGCCCAAGAAGGAATTCTGTGTTCTGAACAAAGTTTAAACCCACCAAGCCAGTTTTAAAAGCAAAAATAAAAAAAAGCTTGGAAAAGAAATACCAAGGGCAGTGAGCAAAGTGCAGGGAAGCTTGAAGTCCTGATCTGTGGGTCAGAGCTGCCCAGCGACTCTCAGGTCCCTGTACACACTGGGTGCATGGGAGTCTCAGCTATCTCATACTGAGGGGTGAACTGAATTTTACCCCACGTGGAAGTAGCCTTCTAGCCCCAAAATGTAACACAACACGGGTCTTGGAAAGCCTACAGTGCAAAAATACCCCTAATACATAATGCTCTACAAAGCTGATAGGGACTGGCAACTACCACAGAGGTTCCTAGGGCTGCAAAGGTTCCTAGAGGCTGGAGCTGAGGTTTGGGGCCAAAATGCCAAGAAGTCCCATTCATAACAAATGTTTAAGAAACAGCGATCATTGGGTCAGCTGTTAGGGTAGGTCTTCAGCCTAGAACAGAGGAAAGTTATATTGTCATCAGCACTGAAATCATGTTGTACTACTGTTTATCTGCCATCAACATTTTCAATTCATGGTTTTTAACGTGCAATAAAACCTTGGATTGCAAGTAACTTCTTCTGCCAGTGTTCTACAAGATGAGCAAACATTTCTAATAAATTTTAACTTGATAAATGAACAATATCTTACAAGAAGAGTAGTACATAAGGGGAGCCTGGGTGGCTCCGATGGCTAAGCTTCCGACTTTGGCTCAGTTCATGAGTCTGAGCCCTGTGTAGGTCTCTGTAGTACCCGTAGTACGCGACGCAGAATGTCACATGATCACAACTGAGCCAATGGTGTGTGAAATTTGCTCTGATGTACAACTGCTCTGGATTACAAGCATGTTTCTGGAATGAATTATGCCCGTAAACCAAGGTTTTACTGTATTTAAAACCAGGGCGCCTGGGTGGCTCAGTCAGTTGAGTGTTTGACTGCAGCTCAGGTCATGACCATGTGGTTTGTGGGTTCAAGTCCTTTGTCAGGCTCTCTCCACTTCGAATCTTTGTTCTCCTTCTCTCTCTGCCCCCCTCCCTCCCCCCCCCGTTTGCGCTCTCTCTCCCAAAACTAAATAAACATTTAATGTATTCATAAAGATCTGCTTCTTGGAAGACCACAAAGATTGAGCCCAGGGAACCCTATCAGCACAAGTCAAGTCACATCATAGGTATTTCCGTCTGTCCTGTTTCTGTGAGTTCGGATGAAGACCTGAGTCACTGATGTTTCCCACTCAATGACTGTGCTCTTCCCACTGGCAGGCGTACTGCGACATGGAGACGGCTGGAGGTGGGTGGACCGTCATTCAGCGGCGTGAAGACGGCAGTGTTGATTTCCAGAGGACTTGGAACGAATACAAAGTGGTATGAATACTCTTCAAGCCAACTGAAAACAATTTTCTTTGTGAAAACTAACTTTCAAGATCTGCAGGACCTTCACCACAAATCTAAAACTAACCAATGACCGTTGACAATTTTTGTTATCAAAGGGTTCCCTTTAGCTGGTGCTTCAGTCTCCCCAGTTAACGAATGATCCTGTCAGTGTAATGTAAACTAGAGATCAAAACAAAGGCATGCAAGTGCGAGGCTTATTTTTAATGGCAGGCTCAGCATTTTTGGGGTAAGCCAACTGTTTTACAGAACTTCACGTCAATAACCTGTGCTGTTTATGCTCATGTTTCTACTGGTGATTCCCAAGTAGTTCTAATTACTCTAATACTAATTTTCTTCCAGTCGCAGCTTGGTTTCTTAAAGCAGACCTTTTAAAAATCTACTTTCTTGTCTGGAAGACCCCCAAATTTTCAGAATACAGGCAAGAATTTCTGCTGGATATCTGACAGTCACCCCGGGTTAAACTGATAGGCTATTGATTTCAAATACGAATTAAAAATAAATGAGGTGACTGAATTTTACAACTTGGATTACAGGGATTTGGGAACCCTTCCGGTGAACACTGGCTGGGAAATGAATTTGTTTTCCAAGTGACCAATCAACAGCCCTATGTGCTTAAAATACACCTTAAAGACTGGGAAGGGAACGAGGCGTACTCACTGTATGAACACTTCTCTCTCTCAAGTGAAGAATTCAATTACAGGTGAGTTATATATAACTGAAAGACATTAACAGATTTGCTGTGCCAGTATTCCAGAAAGGGAGAGCCCGACTGTATTAAGCAGGCTCTGAAGTACTCTGAGGATACCTTAAATGGAAAACGTCTCCTTTCTTAGAGTTCTATGCTGCCTTTCAATAAGTGTCCCTAGTTTTAAAATTCTAACTTCAGTTTTAACAACATGAGGGAGGCTTCATGAGGACAGCCTTCTGTTTGTTGCATCTGCTGTGTGTCCTCAAGGCCTAGATGAAGCCCGCCTGGCCGACAATGGGCATTGTTCCACAAACATCTGTAGACTATGGGAGTGTTGTGTCTGTATTATAAAATGTCATGCCAAGATCAGAACAGATGTATACCTAGGACTTTACTGTTTTCTTCCAAAAACGTTTTAACAGTGAAATCTATCTTTCTGGATCTTGAACACCCTCAACCGCTTCATTCTGTCCCCAAGTCAGGATGAGCTACCAAGTTTAAAAGTGGCAGAATGGGGTGGGAGGCTTAGTCGTGCAAACCCCTTTACTCTCTGCTACAGACACAGCTGATTCACAGCAGTTCCTTAGTGTTCACCTTGCCCCACGCATTTGGCGGCATTAATCTTGAATGTTCCAAGAAAAGCATGGGCATCCTTGACTCAGAATGTAGTTTCTGGCTCTCAAACACCGTGAGAGTGGAAGCGGAGAGCAGCAGAGGCACCGAGAGACCAGTGCCTGGCAAGCTGCTACCACAGCGGGTACAGCAAAGGCACATATCTGCATATGCTCTCATGGAAGGAGGTACCTAGAAACACACGTGCAATGCCAGGCAGAGAGCGGTGAGGTCGTGTGCCAGGTGGCACCGCGGGAACTGGTCTCAGAAGGCACAAGAGAACCGTCCAGTCACCGACATAGCCCTGAAGGGGTCTGAAAGGCCTAAGCACACACATCGTGAAAATGCATACGCTGAGGTCAGAAATAAAGTTCAACGGGAACGTCACGGAAAACAGTCATTCTGTGGTCTACAGTCCCACCTAGATCTCACTGATGCCCAACTCAGACCCTCTGCCCAACAGAAAATCCAAGATCTGAGCAGCTTGGAAAATAAACACGATTTCCAAGTCCTGGAGCTGGCCTCCCAGGGCAGGGTCGCAGTGAATAGCACAGGGAAACAACTAGGCTGAGTAGCTTGCCTGAACAGCTACCCGATGACCATATAACGTCTAGTGTGTGCTGCTTTATAAGCAGGGGGTCAAAATTCTGAAAACTCTGAACACAGCTAATGTACAGCTAGCACTGACATGACTTTTAAGAAGTCAGTGAAACAGACTCATCAAGTCTCATTAGAGAGAGAGCAGGGCTCTCTGGGAGGAGCAATGACTCAGATGGATGAAAAGATAGGTGTTTGGGCCCCACTGCAGCTCTAAGTCGACTCCAAAGAGATCAAAACGTCAATGAATTTTTAGACACGAGTGGTTGGTCACTGTTTTACCTCCAAGCTAAATATTTTCTCAACTGGCAACAGTTAGGAATCTACAACAGAGGAATTAAAAAAAAAAAAAAAGAAAGAAAAGAAAGAACCACGAAAATTAAGGATTAGACTGTTTACATAAGGACATTTTACAAAATGGGTCATTACCCTTGTATGCTGACATTATAAAAATATTTTAAACTGAGATGGTTCTTAACAGATATTTCCTTTAGAAATGCGATCAATTTTTGGATATGCCATTGAAAACAGCACACACTCACTCAAAGCTCACTTTAATTCACTTGGCCATATACGACAGACACTACATTGAAACAATTATCATCCTAGTAAAACATGTCAATGTGAGGAGTGAACTGTGATGTGGCTTGAATACTAACACAGGTGTCTCAGAATGCCACTGTCTAGAGCCGCTATAGCCACCTTCAAGAAGTCTTCCCCAAATGTTGGCAGACTGGAAAATAAATGTTATAAGGAAAGGTAAAATGCATCAA
>NW_027528385.1:151861-170541 GCF_008692635.1 Crocuta crocuta | reverse complement strand
GGTTCCCCCCCCCCCCCACTCCATTATTCTATAAAATCAACTGATACCAATTTAAAGCAGTTTTAACAATGTGGTCATTCTTAATAACCAAATTTAAAAGAAAACAACTATAAAGCAAGGGGCCATACAACAGAAGATCTAATATGATAGCAACCTTTCTCACAAAGACAAATAAAAAATAGTGTTCTCACAGATTCTGCTCACCTCCGGGGGGAAATTTCATGAGTCCCATAAGAACTGATGTTGTTCAAAGGAGGTAAGAGACTGCAAAGGAGGAAAGATAAGCAAAATGGTCTATCTCAACCCTATCTATGACTAATGAGAAGGGCCTGGAAAGAAATTAAAAGTCTTTCAAAATCCCAGAAATGAGTACAACATACACAAATGCTTTGCAGCAGGTAGTTAGAGACTGTGTTAGGGGCCAGGGTCATTTTTCAAACATGAGGATAACGCTAAAATTCAGAAATTCAGCCAAGGCCTTAGGATGGGGGCTACAACATGAAAAACAATTTTAAGTCTAAGTCATTAATGCGAAAGTGACTTAGAACCAAGACTTTATGGCACTCCATCTGGTGTGCTCCACACCCCCATCTTTTCAGAACTATTCCTTAATAAACTAACATCCCTGGTAAGGTTCTATCAGGGTCGAAACATAACAGAGGATTTTGATACATCTGGTGCAAATGCTAGCTCCACCACTTTCCTATCTCTGGAACAGTTTTACATGTGTACGTTCCTATCTCAACAATTTTATATGTAAGGTTTTTAATGTTTGTTTATTTTGAGAGTGAGAGGGTGTGAGTGAGGGAGAAACAGGAAGGAGAGAGGGAGAGAGAGGATCTAAAGTGGGCTCCGTGCTTACAGCCGAGAGCCCAATGTGGGGCTCTGTCTCACAAACTGTGAGATCATGACCTGAGCAGAAGTCAGAAGCTTAACCAACTGAGCCACCCAGGCGCTCCAACAATTTCCCAGGGTAAATACCTGCCTCTCAGGGCCGGTGCATGCACTCCACACACAACCCTGTGAAAGTGCCTGGCACAGGCTGGTTACAGACAGTCCCTGGCGAGCCTTCCCTTTCTTCTCCACCCGCTGTTCCAACATGAATTTTTGGAAATTACATTTCTTTCAAGGTAGTGGTCAGCAAAAGAGGAGCATCATTTTGCAAACTTATAGTACAGTTCTCCCTCAAGACACTGCAGGGTTTTGTTTTGTAGCATCCCCGGGTCAGGACTCCATGCCTCGGTCTCCACCATGACCCGACTCCATGTACAGCAATGTCACATCCACACAGCCACACAACAGCACGTGAAAGTCCGCTCTGAGCTGTACTGTGCCCATCTGCCAATGGGCTTGCTCAAAGCAGTGTTCACATACTTCCTCTTTCCTTCTACCTCCTCCCTGGCACACAGATCACTGACACAAACCAGATTTTGGCAATCCTCTACAAGTATGGCCTATTTTCTAGTGTCTAACTTAATATTCTGTTTATTCCTTTCTCAGTGTCTAGCAGGTTTACTACAATAACATATGGAAATGAGGCAAAACAGCCATAAGGATGTATTTTCTACAAAGCACTGTAGATTTCTACTCCAAATTCAGTGATCCTTCCTTGCCCACTGCCCTTCCCACTCCCACCACCCCACTGAAAATAATGATGCTTGGGGCACCTGGGTGGCTTAGTCGGTTAAGCGTCCGACTTTCGCTTAGGTCATGATCTCGCGGTTCGTGGATTCGAGCCCCGCGTCGGGCTCTGTGCTGACTGCCAGCTCAGAGCCTGGAGCCTGTTTCAGTCTGTGACTCCCTCTCTCTCTGACCCTCCCCTGCTCACGCTGTCTCTCTCTCTCTCCTAGAAATAAATAAAAAATAAATAAAACCTTTAAAAAAAAAAAAAAAAGAAAATAATGATGCTTGAAGTTGCCTCTTCATCTCGGGGCTCTCATTTCTATATGGATGATGCCTGGAGACTTGGAAAGAGGACCCTTTCACATTGTATTTCCCCCTTTTTTGTTTATCTGAAAGCAGCAGGAAAATAAATGAAAGGGCCCTAAAGCCCCCGTTGATGCTTGTGCAAGTGATATGAGCTGAAGGTTTCATGAAAACATTCCTCATTGCCTAAGGATCTGATGATAAGTTGGTTCCTGTTTATTATACCAGCATGAAAATATTTTGTCCAGAGTATGCATTAGCACACTAACCAGTACAGAACGCATTTCTGCAGAATGGAATTCTTCATTATAAAAAATTTTCCACTACGGTAAATCAACAGCCCAGGCCAATTATGTTATTATCTTTTCTTTCTTTTTTTTTTTTCCCCCCTCTGCATGCTTTCAGGATTCACCTTCAAGGACTTACAGGGACAGCCGGCAAAATAAGCAGCATCAGTCAACCAGGAAATGATTTTAGCACAAAGGATGCAGACAACGACAAATGTATTTGCAAATGTTCACAAATGCTCACAGGAGGTGGGATGGCTTTTCTCTCTTCCTATTTGTTTTGGCAAGGAAGAATTTCATAAGAGCGGGAGGCTGGCTATTTGGACTTCAACCTGTGACTGGCGACAATGGCCACATTTCATAAACAGACTTAACTCGCTAGATATAGGGGGATTTGTTTTCCACTTTTGCAGACTGTTGAGTCTTAAGCAAGAATGTGATGTTGTGCGAGAATTGTCCGCAGGCCAACTGTGTGTCTCTTCAGGACCTCACTCTGGCACCGAGAGGGGACCTCTGATACTCAGCAAGCTCCCCTGAGTTTGTGCTTCTTGAGTAGCAGATGTCAGAGCAATGGCTCAATTTCATATTGCTTTATTGACAAGGTTAAAAATCCGGGGTGGCTCAGTCAGTGAAGGGTTCAGCTATTGGTTTTGGCTCAGGTCAAGATCTCACAGTTCATGAGTTCAAGCCCCACATCAGGCTCTTGAGCTGACTGACAGTGCAGGGCCTGCTTGGGATTCACTCTCTTTCCCCCCTCTCTGCACCTTCCTTCCCTGTGCTGTCTCTCTCAAAAATAAATACTTAAAAAGGTTAAAAATTCAAAACAGCAAGCAAAACAGTGACAAAGATTCATTAACATAGAAATGTCTCCAATTAATAATTCATTGCTCAGACATGGAATTTTCGGTTATCTTTTTTTTTTTAAAAAAAGATTTCATTAACATACAGCAAATACAAACACAAAGAAACTAATTAACCAACCTTTTTTTTGTTCTTTTTGTTTTTGTGCACCATATTAAAATGAATGATTGTCCACTTTAGATTAAGGTGTTTATTCTCATGTTCTTCTTGCTCTCTTTAGTATAAGACTGCTTTAAAAAAAAATTTCATGGGTCAAGTCCCACACTCGGTTCTATGTCTATGCTGACAGTGCAGAGCCTGCTTGAGATTCTTTCTCTCCCTCTCTCTGCCCCTCCTCCACTCCCTCTGTCTCTGTCTCTCTCTCTCAAAATAAATAAACTTAAAAAAAAATTTTTTTAATGGAAACTACATCCATATGAGTAGTCAGAAACATTTAGGAGTTCAACGACAAAAAATCAACTGCTAGAAAATATACTCTTCCGGTTTCTAAAAGCTTAGAAATGGAATGACCGGAAGCAGCTGATTATGACCAAGACAAGAACAAAGTTTGATACGGTAGTTCTTAAAAATACTGAGAGATTTAAATTTTTTGTTTATTTTTTTCTGAGAGAGAGAGAAAGAGAGTGAGAGCAAGCACATGAGCAGGGGAGGGGCGGAGAGAGAGGGAGACACAGAATCTGAAGCAGGCCCCAGGCCCCGAGCTGTCAGCACAGAGACTGACATGGGCCTTGAATACACGAACTGTGAGATCATGACATGAGATGAAGTTGGACGCTTAACTGACTGAGCCACCCAGGCGCCTCGAAAAAATATTTAAAGATTTAAACCAGCAACAAAAATTCTGCCAACAGTACAAACTGAATGTGAAGGGAAACAGGAAGTTGGCAGCGTTTAATGTGTAGAGATCGTAAGTTATATTACCAAAAAAGCCATTCATTACTCACCCAGGAAAGACAAAGGTAAGTGCTGTGGTCAGTGGATTTTACAAATATAAGGTACTATGTCAACAAGGTCTAAGCTTATCATGTGTTTGTGGGTTTTTGTTTTTTTTTAATTTCTGAGAGAGAAAGAGACAGACAGACAGACAGCGTGAGCAGGGGAGGGTCAGAGAGAGAGGGAGACAAAGAATCTGAAACAGCCTCCAGGCTCTGAGCTAGCTGTCAGCACAGAGCCCGACGCGGGGCTCGAACCCATGGGCTGTGAGATCATGACCTGAGCTGAAGTCGAACGCTTAGCAGACTGAGCCACCCAGGCGCCCCTGCACTTCAGTTAAGAATCACTTACAATCAAAAGAAGGGATTTACTTACGGAAATAGTTTGAAACTCAGTAAATTTACCTATCTTTTAAAAAATACTGAAAGAATTAGGACCCATTAAAAAATTCAGTCTTTTAGGTGATATATGCATATGTAGAGACATGATACATACTGACGGTGCAGGTCTTCCCTATTGGCCATAATGATTTCAGCGAGAGGAAGCTACTGTACTGACTGTGTAGAAGCTGCCTGTCCCCCTTATGCTACCATCATCATCCTTTCTGAAGCCAACAAAAAGGGGGGAAAGGGGTGGGTTCAGGGGGACCAAATCTACCGCGTCCTTTCTTCCCATCTGTCATTCCCACACTGAACCCAGCTGTCCGCTCAAGAGGGAGGCGGCTTTCAGACCACCCGTATGTCATGAGCCACTCAAGAGAGTAGGAGAAGTACATTAATAACCAAGGAAACAATGTATTTATTTACTCAAATCAAGATTTAAGGCTGAGAGTGGAAGTGGGAAAGAGACCGGGAGAGGAAACCGCCCAAGAGAGAAAGTGCAGCGGTCCGACTTGTAAGGAGGTCAGGTTCCAACTCACAGTCTGGGCCGCGGGTAAACCGGCCTAACAGTCAGCTAGATTTGTGCACGGACAGCAAATTCCGTAGTTAAGTCAGCCAGGAGGCTCTAGAACAGACAGAGCTATAAATGCAACATTCCTGAATATTTGTGAAGGATTCTGAATAAGACACACACATATGTCTTATCAAATCGACATTAAACCTGAATCAGCTCGACTCATGAGCTGTCACCATCAGGAAAGAATTTAGGCCACTGGACAGAATAACTGATCATCACAGCCTCATGTGTAAATATAATTAATACAATCATTACGGCAAAATATTTTTTACTTAAAGAAACAGAACTTTACAGATACAAGTAAAGTTGTCTGACAAATACATGCCCCTAGGGTCTCCCATGAACTCAGGCTCATTCCCATTATTTATTTAGTTTGCTAGGTATGCAGATGTCAATAACAGTTTAAAAAAATTTTTTTATACTTATTGATTGTAAAAAAATTTTTTAATAGTTTATTGTCAAGCTGGTTTCCATATAACACCCAGTGCTCATCCCCACAAGTGCCCTCCTCCATGCCCATCACCCCCTTCCCCCTCCCCCCCACCCCATCTGCCCTCAGTTTGTTCTTAGCATTCAAGAGTCTCTCCTGGTTTACCTCCCTCCCTCTCACACTAGAATTCCCCTCTGTCTGCCCCTCCCCCCACTTGCACTCTGTCCCTCTCTCAAAATAAAGACATTAAAAAAATTAAAATAAGAAAAGCATGCTGGCGGAGAGGAACTTCAATCAGCCTGGCCCACTAATTCCTGGAACTGGAAAGTAATCCAGTAGAGTCAGCCAACAATTCTTCAGTTTTCTTACATCCTTACTTTCCACTGTACTGCGGTGCTCACCAAATCGGGACCGCGGACCATGTGCCGTGCATGTCTCCGGGTGACTGGCCTTTCCACACAGCACAAGGAGAAAGGAGGAAGACAGCCTGTGAAAACACTGGCCACATGGAACTAGAATTTCACTTGGGTGAGGCTGGAATGTCACACCCGCACCTGTCAGTGCAGCACATTCTATCCTCAAGAATATCTGCATGTGTCTACTTCAAATGCACGAAATGTGACTGGTGGATTAGTGGGGTGTTTCTACTGGTGAGATACACTTAGGGTCACCTGATTCCTAATCCCTTGTGCGCCCTTACTTCCACAGGCTGGTGGTTTGATGCGTGTGGTCCCTCCAACCTGAACGGAATGTACTACCCACAGAGGCAGAACACGAATAAGTTCAGCGGCATTAAGTGGTACTACTGGAAGGGCTCGGGCTACTCGCTCAAGGCCACCGCCATGATGATCCGGCCCGCAGACTTCTGAACGCCCGCACACACCCGAGGAGTGGCAGGCTGCACGATTTTCAGAGACCTGGTCCTGCAGCTCTCACACTGTCGGCTGCGTGCTGTCCCCTCTTCCCCCTCCAGACAGACAGCACACACTCAGTGCACGGGGCCCCTCGCACCTCCTTGCTTAGACCCGCATCGCTCGAGAACCAAAGCACAACCCTGGTTACTGTGACCTGCTGGACCGCCCAAAGGGAAGAGAGAGGGGGGCCTGCGAATTTCAGACTGACAGTTCACAGATGCTGTTGTCACAACCGAGAATGTTGTGTCGAGTTCATCCGTAAATAACTGGAAAACAGAACTCTCAGCTACGCGGCAGAGATAACCTTGGAGCTGCGTCCTTCGAAGTACTGTTTATAGATTCTATAAATATCCATATGTCCCGAGTTCAGCGTCACTACCGTAATTAAAAGAAAGGAAAAAACTTCTCTAAGCCATTAAAATATATTATATATTCAGGGACTTTCTGGGAAGTGCTTATTTGCAGCTTAATATTTGGACAAGGAAAAACACAGCTAACGCGTTTTCGCTCCTCCTCTTACGTGCTTTAAACTTTCATTTTGAAAACAGCATACTTACGTGTGGACAGTACAGTTTTAAGTTAATGTTTGGATATATATTTCAAGTTTAAAAGGTGAAAACCTCCCGGGTCTCTGAAATTAATGGAAATGTTTGTTCTTTCCGTTTATATGAAGATTGTACTATTTTTTTTCTGTCTGGCTGTTAAATATGAAGGTATTTTTAGTAATTAAATATAACTTATTAGATAACTACATTGAACCTCTATGATAATATTTACGACTTTGTAATTTGATTCTGAAACAACTGACTGTGCCTCACAAGGAAAAATTTGATTTTTTTAATGATGAAGATTATACATTTAATTCACTGACAAACAGCTTTTACTATATTTTCCTCGCTATTCTGTTACAGAGGTCTTTTTTTTCCTCTTCTAGTTTGATAAATTTTAGAGAAGTAGGCTACAATTTAGTTTGTGGTTGAGAAAACCTTTCTATTTAAAGCACTTACGAAGCTGTACTTCTCAAGCTAGTTTCACCCCTAAAGTTATTTTGCATTCGTAACATTTTAATAAAAATAATTTCCATTAGTAACATTTTTTTAAATGTCCACCAGCAAACTTCAAAAAAAATAACTGTTTTGGAGTGCAAAACCAAAATCTGACATTTATAGTAGATTCAGACTTTCATAAAAAATTTTGAGAGCACGGATTTAAGGGCTGCAAAACTTTAAACCCCTAGAGTTTTAATTCCATCTGAAGTCTTCATAGTACGATTAACACTAATGTACACTGTGGAATGCTTTATAATTTGGAAGCCATTTCTCACATATTTGCCTTGAAGTTTGCTGCTGCTAGGAAGCGTAGAGCCAAATTTGAAACCAGCATTTACCTCATGTCTTTCTTCACCTTATACTGTTCTACCACTGTTTTTTCTACATTCCGTTTTCTCTTATGTAATTTATTTTACCCTATACGCCCTCACCCCAGCTTCGTTTTAAAATACTCACGTTTGCTACATGTTTTGAGTCAATATGGACTCTAAACTATTCCACTGTTTCACTGGGTTTTACCAACAAATAACCTGAGCGGAGAGCCTACCCATCT
This sequence comes from Crocuta crocuta, assembly GCF_008692635.1. Lineage (NCBI taxonomy): Eukaryota > Metazoa > Chordata > Mammalia > Carnivora > Hyaenidae > Crocuta > Crocuta crocuta. The sequence goes on along the minus strand of NW_027528385.1, from coordinate 162,631 downwards.
TTGAGCAGTTTCTCTTATTACATTTAAGTAGGCTTTAAAAACTCAACAGAGGTACCACAGCTTTGTATCAAGTCAAAAAAATATCTGTTAATAGGATGACAGCTTCACTTCAAAAGAAACCCTAAGTTTCTATGATATCTCAAGGACCACACGGCAGACACTGATGTGGGGAATGACATTACAAGAAAAATCGGCAACCACGTACTTAATTTATACCATGTGCCCATGTAGGCAGGTAAAATGCATTTCAAAGACAAGCCTCACTGTGTTATTCAGTTACGTATATACTCTCTTACGACAGGGAGTAGGGGGGATTTGTGTCTTTACACTTCAATTCCTTACACGGTATTTCAAACAAGAGTCTTGCTGAGAGGAATTTTTTCTCTCCTTAAGAAAATATTTATAAAGTTGAGAGAAAATCCAAACAGTGATCTTAAAAATGAAAACAAAAGCAACCCAACAACCTAGAAAACTAGAGTGATGAGAAGGCAGAGTCCGACCTCTTCTTACATGAGAGTCCCAGGCATGCTCAAACGGCGCACAGCACCAGCCCCAGTCACAGATTAAAATCACCATTTATCTTTTAGGTATTAATCTTCCAAAAGATTAAACTCTGTCACAGACCAATTAACTGTATTTTGCAAATGAGAGCCAACATCTACACAATCCTGCTTCCAATTAAAAGTGAAATTGCCTACTTCTTACTTTATCTTTTAAAAAATTAGAACCTCCATTCAGCCTTTGAAATATTTAAAATTCAGTGAAGTTGCAGTTGCATTTAGGAAAAGCATCAGCACATAAGGACGGTGTCATGTTGTGAGGTGGCCACGACTTTTATACCTGGTTGGTTCTATCTCTACGAGCAGTAACAGCATTATTTTGTAAAACAGTAAGCAATATATCATACCACCTTCCCAAGAACCTAGTCCCTTCTCATTTCTGTTTTTCTCAATCCTGAGGACTTCATAATTAAAGTTCTTTGAGATTTCATTCTTCACAATTTTTTGCAGAATGTTCTCACATTCCCACATTTGTCCTCACAAACAGATTAAAAAAGTGTTAAGTCCTTCATATGAAAACGTGTTTTTCATTGTGAGCATAATTGATCTTGATTTAATAAACATTTGAGTCTGTATTTATGCAAATAATAATTTCCTGAGAATGCCAAATTGTATTTACTGTAATAAAGTAACACCTGACTTACAGGAGCTGCGGGGAAGTAGTTAGAAAGTTCAAACGGCTCCTCGGAAATCCAGTGACCCAGTTCCAAAGACCACAGTACCTACAAGTGACACAATAAGCAGAACATTTATTACAGATTCATTAGGCTCGCAGGGGACAATAAACCACTTTGAAGATGTAGCCAAAACAAAACAAAAAGCCCAGCAGTGACTGTGCGCTCCATAGATCTGAACCAGATGTGTCTTAAACACCAAAGTGTCATCAGAATCTTCATGTTGCATCAATCTTATGAATAATAAACGCTTGTTTAAGGAAAAAGTGTCACGATGATTCGAAATCTGGGTTATTATCCTAGTGTGGCCAAATACTAAACATTACCCCAATAACAAACATATGAATTACTTTTTTAGGAATTCCAAGTTTCCAATTTGAGGAGTCATTATAGGCAATCCTCAGTAAGTATTCCAGGATTTTATTAGTTAAAAAAACAACAACACATTTATTAGGAAAAGATAGGTCATAGGCTTAAATTCAAAAAGCAACCCCTCTTGGCATGTGACTTTGTTTCTAACATGGACTAATATTTTCAGAAGTTCTCCTAGAACATTTGAAAATCCTTCCCAGACTTTAGAAGGATAAAATGTCTCATAAACAGGTTTTCGTTATTAATATTTATTATTGCTATTTGAACCCACATATTTTAAATGATCAAAACAATATTTTTGTTTTTAATTCAACAATGTTCTAGATTCTATAGTTATCTCTACTTGATGACCCAATTCCCTGAAAATATGTTCCTATTTCTATGAACCAACAGAATTTTATAACAAAAATAATCAAACTGAATTACATCCCACATTTTTTATCTGCAATTTTTATTTCTTACATTCAGTGAATCTACTCTTTTTTCTAGAGTTGCTGCATAAAGCTTAAGTTCTTTTTGCCAAATTACTGGGGATGAGGAGGGTGTCTTCCTATGTTCAGACCCATCTATGGGATATTGCTCTTAAATATTTCCTTTTGGTAGAATAAAGCTAGTACTTATCCAACGTGAGTCAGCAATATTTCATTTCCAAGAAAAAGTGAGTATGCTAGTGGAATAAAGATAATGACAAGACACAGAATCTGAATGATAATTCTTAGCACTGGCATGGATCTTACTTTAAACAGCTGCATTTATTGACTCAACAACTGCTTTCCTCAGCTCACTATCTGTTCATCTGTGAACAACTGACTGAGAGCCTACCCTGAATAAGAACCCACGCTAGGTCCTGAAAACACAAACCCTGTCCCAGAGGAGTTCACTCTCTGGCAGGAGGCATGAAGGCAAACCACAAATGGTGGTTTCTCAAAACAGTTCTGTGGGAACCTATAGAAGGAGGCAAACTAACTCAGTCTAGGAGAATCAAGGAAGGGTCCACAGATGAGGAGACATTTTAAATGAGGTCTTCATCAGGCAGAGAGATACAGTGGGAAGGGGAGAGGACATTCATGCATGTAGAGAATGTCACGTGCCAAGGCAGGACTAAAGCCGGTTCTCTTTTTGGCAAAAGGGTGCTTTGGAAGAAGTGGTAAGAAAATAAGAGCTGGTTACATTCCTACAGTAAGGTCTAATAACAGACCCTGCTTCCATCCTGGGTGCACAGGGGCATTTGAATATGCAGGAAGACTGCTGGCTGGGAGAATCCGGAGACAATCCAGAAGAGGCAAGAGAAAGAGCTCTGAGGGTGTTGGGCCCCAGATAACAGGATGGGAATCGAGTATCAACTGGGAAGTATGTCTTCATTAGAGAAAGCAAGTAATGGGCTGTGTTCTCAGAGAATCTGCTCCACCGTCACTTAGATCTGCATGTACACCAGCATTTGGTCAGTTAAGTCTCTGTTTTCCCCTCATTTTTATTGCCTAATCAACATAAAATGTGTGTGTGTGTGTGTAGATATATTGATATCGATATCTATATCTATGTCTTCAGAAGATCAATGAAAGAAGGAATGAGATGAGAAAAATGGTACACTGAAATCATGTTTCTACCTGGCTCTTTAGACATGGCTAAAATGTTGAATTAACACAGCGTTTACCTTACTTTTATCAGTCAGTGTATGGTATCATTTATAGAGACACACTGATATGTGTGTGGTTCCCTGCATATCTGGGATTAGCCCAGGAAATAACATGTAAAAAGTTTCAAGATCAGGGTGCCTGGGTGGCTCAGTTGGTTAGGAATCCGACTTCAGCTCGGGTCATGATCCCACAGTTATGGGTTTGAGCTTCACTTTGGGCTCTGCAGCGACGCTTCAGATTCTATGTTTCCCTCTCTCTCTTTGCCCCTCCCCTGCTTGTTCTCTTGCACTCTTTCTCAAAAATAATAAATAAACATTTAAAAAATTTTCAACATCAGGTCCACTTCAGACATGAGGCAATGTGAAAGGATTAGTATACTGAAAAACATAAAGTACCAGTGAGAGAATCCAAGGAACCAGTCTTAAAAATGCATGTGGCATTTGAGTTCAAATGTAGTCCACATTAAAATGTCAACTGAATTTAACCTCTTGGAGAAAATTTATGTTCTCTGAGTTTGTCTCCTTCTAAATGTCACGTACACAAAACCAGAAGGCATCTACAGTAGAATTTTGGTAAGTGAATTAATTTATGTAGGCATCCCAGGATTAATATTGAACACAGATAGCAGAAAACACTAAGTTAATTGCAATGAAATCAGGATTATAGTGCAAGCTTTTTCTTTCAGTTCTTTCATTAGCCAAACACATCTTCACCTTAGTAGAATGCTCAATATTAGGAAATTACTCTGCAAGATCACAGTTAAGGGTGTAAGTGAACTAAAAGGTGAACCCAACATTATTTCTCATCGTATGTGAGATAGAATAAAAATAATTGAGAAGCTAACCTAAAGTAAGAAATTGGGTTGCATAAACATAGAGGATTAAATTCCATGTTTAAAGCCCTTAAAACGAGGGCCAAATTATTTCAACATCACTGTGAATGAATATAACATTTTTGACATTTTAGAACTGTCATTCATAAAACTTGAGCCCTGTTAGTGAATTTAAATAGGAAATGCTTTCTTGCTTTATTATTAGATTAATAGCTACTGATGAGACAACCTTCCACAACGGAGGTGTGACCATGCAGATCATTCCATACCAGGCAAAACACAAATGGTCTTCTCTCCTTTTATATAAATCTCATCATTCTATTTGGACCATACAAGCGAGCAGAGCTACAGTGAACCTGAGCTGGGAAATGGCACCAATACTGAGAGCAAGTCAATCAGAGTATCATTTATAAGGAAGACAATGAGGCTGACTCATGGGTAAGACACAGCAAAATAGCACATCTTTACCTTCACCACCTCCCAATAGTCAACGTAAAAGGATGGAATTAAAAATAGAGAAGAGTCCACAGCAGATAAAACAGGGTGATATTTTGGGAGTTGCAGAGCAGATACATAAATGACAAATCACTGAGAAGGACAAACAAGTTCGGACCTAAGTGTCCAGAGAAGGAGGAAGCTCTAAATTTCCTCCACAGATTCCCCAGAAGGTAAAGAAACGGTGGTAGTGGATACATCTAAAACTGAGGCATAGAACACGGTAAAAAGGAGAAATCTCCTACTCCCTAGCCCACCCCCCACAGGAACAAGACAAAAGTAAAGCCAGACAGGTTGTTCTGACAGCAGTAGTGGAAAGCTCTTGGGAAAACCTCTCCAGCCCTCCGCCAAGGCTACCAGCACAGACCCTACAGGTAGGATGTCAGGACACCAGCCATTCTTTTCTGGGCACCCTGATCAACCCAGGAAACCCAGGGAAGAAAGACACAAACACCAATGCTCGAACCTCAAACACCTCCATTCACATCAAATCTGTGATCTGGAACTCAGGCAGGCAGAGTTCCAATCAGCTTTTCAGTGCCTCATAACTGAACATGACTTTATACCCATTTGTTAAAATCCTCTAGCTTGGAAACATGGGCAAACCAAATAAGAATGGAATTCCTGGGATCACAGATGGAAGTCCCCAGACAACAGCAGCTCTATACATGAGGGAGAACCAGGCTCAAGGGGAAGAGGACAAAGGGGTTCATAGGTGGTGTTCTAAGAATAATACATGAGATTGGAAGATAAGCTGATGCATAGATAGATTTGAGAGAAATATAGTGCTTTTAGAAATTTTTGCAGAGAGTTGGTGACAGGTACATAGAAAGCTAAGCAATCAAAATAACTGTCAATGATTAGCTCAGGAAAACCAACAAACAAAAATTACCAGAAATGAATCATAGTACATTACATGGCTCAATTCAAATAGCGTCATATACTCATTCATGTGTGTGTGTGTGGCGCGTGCACGAATGTGTGTTTATATGAATAATAAAATGTTAAACAAAAATCATAACCATACTGAGTACACTGGGATCAGAAGAATGGGTAATACTAAAAGACAGCTTATACAGTCATAATATGATCTTCCACAGAAGGAAGTCAATGTCTCAAAGTAAATTAAAAAAAAAAAAAGGCAAGAAAAGCATTTAATTTAGAGATATGTAGGCAAAATGTCAGAAGGATAATTTGGGAGTGAAAATCCAGGCTAGGAAACAGGCAGTGCCATTTTTTTTTTATTATAAAGCCTCATAAATTATACTTGACTTTTAAAAACACTTAGTTTGGATCACTCTAGCCTTATAGTACAGAGAGTTCTCATTTAACTACCACCTAGATTCCTCTATTGTGTGATCATCCAACTTAACTTTGCTCTTCTCTTTCAAAAGTGCTTTTGCAACTAGAACCAGCTTGTGGCTATCTACAAAAAAATAATCTTGCTGAGCCTGTAACTGGAACTGAGTTGAATCTATACATCAAAATAGGGAGAACCAAAGAGAAAGACAAATACCATCTGATTTCATTTATATATGGAATCTAAAAATCAAAACAAACAAACAAAACAGAAACAGACTCCTGAATACAGAGAACAATCTAGTGGTTTGCCAGGGGGAGGGGAGTCAGGGGATGGGGAAACTAGGAGAAGGCGGGTAGAAGGTACCAATTTCCTGTTCTAAAATAAGTAAGACACTGGATACAATGTACAGCATAGGGAATGACAGTATGTAATGACTTTGTATAGTGAGGGGGACGGCGGCTAGGTTTATCATGGTGATCACTTCCTAAAGTGCAGAAATGTTGAAACACCCTGTTGTATTCCTGAAACAAATGTAACACTGTATGTCTGCTATACTTCAAGAAATAAAATGGTGAGGGGAGAACCAACCTACGGCTTAAAAAGTATACATTTTCAGGGCACCTGGGTGGCTCAGTTGGTAAAGCTTCCACCTCTTGCTTTCAGCTCAGGTCATGATCTCAAGGTTTGTGAGACTGAGTCCCGTGTCAGGCTCTGCACTGGCAGCAAAGAGCCTGCTTCGGAATCTCCCTCTCTGCCTCTCCCCTGCTCACCTGTGCACAGCACACTCTCCCTTTCTCTTTAAAAATAAACAGTTTTTAAAAAACTTATCAATTTTCCCAATTCACGAACATAGTATCTCTCTTTATTTAGGTCTTCTTTGATTTCTTTCAGAGTGTTTTGTGGTTTTCAGCACACAGACCCTGCAAATATTTTGTCAGGATTTAAATATTTTAATTTCTGTGGATGCTAACATAAATTGCATTTTATGTTTTTAATGTTTGCTTATTTTTTAGAGACAGAAAGACAGAGAGCAAGAGAGAGAGGGGCAGACAGAGAGAGGGAGACACAAGAATTCAGAGCTGCTCCAGGCTCTGAGCAGTTAGCATAGAGTCCAATGTGGGGCTTGAACCCATGAACTGTGAGATCATGACCTGAGCCAAAGCCAGACGCTTAACTGACCGAGCCATGTAGATGCCCCATAAATTGCATTAAAAAATTCAGAATTCCAGTTCTTTATTGCCAGCACACAACTAAATTTTGTATACTGACCTTGCACTCTATACCCCTGCAGAACTCACTAGTTGTGGGAGCTTTTCTGTCGATTTGTTTTCTATGTAGCCAATCATGTCTTCTGTGAATAAACAGTTGTATTTACTGCTTTCCCCATCTGTGCATACTTTTTTAGTTCCATTATTGCACTAAGACCCCCCAATACAGTGCAGAAGAGAAACTGACAGCAGTACAATTACCTGAATTCCTTTGTGAGGTAGATTTGATTTGTTAAAAAACAAAACAGGAAAACATAAACCCAAAGTGTTTCTGGGCATAAATGAGTGTATCTATGTAAGGAAAGTACAATGCATCTTTGTTTTTAAATTTAAAGAGCTAATACTGTCATCTAGTACTGGTGCTGGCTAGCAGTCGTGGTGCTTTTACTAACCACTTCAACTCCCTAATCTCCAAAGAATAGTTAGAAAATTCAGTGACTACAAGTACTATAGTAAATGTCACTTTTGTTTTTAAGTTTATTGATTTATTTTGAGAGAGAGACAGAGGGAAGACATCCAGGGGAGAGGCAGAGAGAGGGAGAGACAGAATCCCAAGCAGTATTTATTCTATTAGCACAGATCCTGATGTGGCGCTTGAACTCATGAACTGTGAGATCATGACCTGAGCTGAGATCAAGAGGTAGACACTTAACCATGCAACAGCTCCTAAATGTTACTTTCTAAACCAGAACCAAACTAATTTCTCTTAACATTCACCTGATAATTTATTAATATTTTCTTACTTGCATAAGGAATTTGTTCTGCTAAGAAAAAAAATTAATTTATTCAAAAACCATTTAGTAAGCAAAACCACTAAACAAGGGGCCCTTAATTAGTAACTTCTCAAAAATAATTTTAAAGAGAGGAAAAACAATGTAGAATTATTTCAATGTACAGGTGATGAGAGAAGTTTGGGAGAGAGAGAAAAGTGGCATGAAATAGTGATTTTGGGTTGAGCTTGAAAAAATTAGTTAACTCTAAATGGTAATGATTGACTGCAAGTATGAAAATTATAACTGCAATAGAAAGCTGAGTTAACTCACTTAAAAGTATTACTGACTGTGTTGAAAATACTGATCAACATTCATAATTTTTTATTGTAGCTGTTAATATTAAATGTATTTCAGGTTCATAAATAAATGCCTAATCAGTCATTGTTTTTGGGCCTGTCCCTAAAGCTTACTACCTACCGTATTTAATTGTCAAATTCAAATGCAGTTGTAGCACTAACCATGCTTGCAAGAACATAGCAGGTATGGACAAAGAGGGGCCTTACTTATGGGAAAAATCAACAATATTCTTTGTATATAAATTACTGCATATTGTTGAACACATCCATTGATTAATTTATATTCAAATCTGACAGTCAGAAACATGCCTCAGATTTAACCTGTGGGAATCTAGTTACTTTCTGATAGTTCATACTCTAATCACTGAGAAGAAACTGGGGTTGTCTGTTATCAATCTCTGCCCTACTCATTCTTGCACCCACCAACTGTGGGAGAAAATACAGTTGTAAAAGTTTATGGAGGTATAGAAACATATTTAGCATTTGCAAATCTCTTCTTCCTTAAAAATTTTATGTTTGTTTTTGAGAGAGAGAGAGAGAGAGAGACACAGAGAGAGAGAGAGAACATGAGTGGGAGAGGAGAAGAGAGAGAGGGAGACACAGAATCTGAAGCAGGCTCTGAGCTGTCAGCACAGAGCCTAACCTGGGGCTCCACCTCATGAACCATGAGATCATGACCTGAGTGGAAGTTGGACGCTTAACCAACTGAGGCACCCAGGAGGCCTTCAAATCTCTTCTTTCTTATTGAAGAGGAACAAAAGTAATGAGTACTAATCTTTTGCTCTTTTAAGCTAACAAGAAAACAATACAAATCAAATCACAAATATTTTTCTCATCAGGGTTTATGGATTCTTTGTCTCAGTTATGAGTAATTAATTTGCTCAAACAACAACATCTTAAGAGAATGTGCTACTATGTATATTGTTTTGACTTTTCCTAGAGGGAGAATAATATTTGTGTTTTTTCCACAACCACACAATATAATATACTAACACTGCAGAATCCTGGCAACCGGGTTAAACAAATCTCCATCTCTCTGCAGCCCTGTGACAAAAGGCAAGTTAGTTAACCTTTCTGTCACATGAAAACATTATCCATCATTGTTAAGTTACAAATGTATCCATGTAGCTAATGAAATAGTTGGGGCAACAAAGTTATTTCTAGGTTAAACATCAGGATTAAAAAGCTGGGGTTATCAGTGGTATAATTTTTAGCAAACTAATAGGGCATATAGGGTGCTTATGTCCCAAACACTTGGGAGCCAGAAAACAGAGGAGGTATGCTCTTCCAAAAAGACCAACTTGACCTGGCAAAGTTTCAAGGCAATAATATTTGTTCCAAAATAAGCCATTCCTCTGTATTACCAAATCTTTTAACATCAAGAAATGCTTTACATGATTCCATAAAGTTATTTTAAAATATAAACCTATTCTGCAGATGTAATGCCTCCCTCAATGAGGCAATTTTCCGTATATGATGTTTAAAAATCAAGTTTCCATTCTCATAATACACAATTAGCCATTTTAAAGTGTACATTTTATGTAATGTACATTTTATGTAATGCCACATTCAGTGGCATTTAGTATATTCACTTCTTTCTCATTTCTAAATAATCATTCCGGGAGTACACCCATACCCACCCAGTAATCACCCTGCATGCCCCAATCCACTTCACCCCGTGGTGACTACTCACCAGCTGGACGTCTCTGCGGATTTGTCTGTTCCGCGTAGGACGTATGAGAGGAATCAGACATTATGTGACCTTCTGTGTCTGGCTTCTTTCACTTAGCATAATGTTTTCAAGGTCAAGTTATGATTTGAATGAAGGCCAATGACAGGTATCAAAAATGCTTGTTTAATGATGGTAACTGACATGTATTGAGTACTTACTGAGTACTTTATTTCAGTGAACTTTCAATTATTTTACAGATAAGGAAACTGAGGCTTCAAGAGTATAACTGCCTTACTGGTCACACAGCCAGTGAGTGGTAAGGCTAACATTAAAACTTATTCTCTTATCCATTAATCTTTCAAAAACATACAGTGGTGTCTAGCCGCAGGATAAAGCTATTCAAGTGTAAAGCAGTAGAAGATACAAATATTCTCTAGGCTACCTCTAGAAGTAGATGCCGAAAGATTATGGACTAGGAACTGAGGAAAGCCTTAATTCAGATGCAAAACTCACCATCTTCAATCATTGTGACTATAAGCAGCTCACTAAACTGTTCAAGTCTCCGTGTCCACAAAGAATTATTGTACCAACAGACCAGCTGAGGGACTCTAAGCCTCCTGGCGGAGCCTCTCTCCTTACATTTTCTGTCTGGAAGCAGCCCCATCTCCGTCCTCCAGAAACGGCCAGCTGGTCTCTAGAATCTTCTAATTCAGCACATGGTCCTAGGGCCAGCAATCTGCACATCACCTGGGAGCTGGTAGCCAGCTTAGGACCCAGACCTACTGAACCAGAATCTGCATTTAATAAGATCCCCAGAGGGTTCGTCTGTTATTAAGTGTTTAAAAAGCACTGCTCTGACTGTCTCAAAAAAAAAAAAAAAAAAAAAAA
>NW_027528385.1:84627-151804 GCF_008692635.1 Crocuta crocuta | reverse complement strand
AAAAAAAAAAAAAAAAAAAAAAAAAAAAAGGTGGCAGGAAACCAAAACCTTAATACAACCTATTTAACCAAGACAGATAAGATAAGCAATAAAGTACCAAAAATAAGTAGTTAAGAAGTCTGTTTCCTTTTTAAGAGATACTGACAGAGACTAAATACCAGATAGAAAGAGGAAAAAGACGCCGTACATTGATATATGCTCAAAACATTCTTCCAAAAAGTTTCAGCTATATAGTACATAGGCACTTAAGTGAGATTTATGCCGCTCATAGTTCACCTAATCTTTTCCAGCCAGCAAACATGAAAATGGATTATTCTTGGATGTTAGAGCTTAACGGCCACTATGAGCCACTTTCTACACATTGCTAAGCAAAGACCACGGGGACTCAGCATTTCATCAGCATACTTATATGTGAAGTCCAAACAGCTTTATAAATAACACAAGCTCGTACTTTTCTTATCAAAATGAAAACAAAGAAATAAATATAACACATTCCAATGTAACTAAAACAAACATTAGAAACATCACTTCACTGTATGAAAACAAAGTAGAAATTATTACCATCATAGACAAGAAGCCAAATATTATGGCCACTAAGAGCAGCCACTACTTCTTATTCTTTCTGTGAATTTAGGTTATAAAGCTTTTTTTCTTAAATGAGAGCATCAGGTCATCTTATCTTCATGAATGTTAACAAGAAAATCATGAACTGCATGGACACTTGCATAATTTATAATGATGTACGATGTTTTTATATGACATTTTTAGCTCATCAGAGGCAAAAAGAAGCTCTGGGGATTTTTAAAGAGATAAGTATCTTTGGTCATCTACCAACTCACGTATTCATTCAGCAAGTGCGTGCTGTGTTCCGGTTCCATCCCGGGGCCCTGGGCCCGGTGAGGAAAGACAGGTACAGTCTCTGCCCTCAAAGAGCTTGTATTTTGCTAAATAACCGGGTTTGTTAAAGAAATTCTGCTTTTATGCTTGAGGCTGTCTTTATTTTGCCCCAGTCTCTTGTGCCAAGAAGGGTGAGGCCATCACTAAGTAAGTTTTACCACCGAAAAATACTGTTTAACAATTGAAACAAATGTTCTACCACAATAAAGTATACACAGCTATCAGAAATGGTTGAAGGTCAAAGGGTAGAAACTTCCAGCTACAAAATAAACGAGTCCTGGAGATGTAATGTACAGCATGGTGACTATTTGAAAACTGCTAACAGAGTAGATCTTAGAAGTTCTCATCACAAGAAAAAAATTTATGGTTGTGTATGGTGACAGATGTTAAGTAGACTTATTGTGGAGATCATTTCATAATACATACAAATATCGAATTATCATGTTGTATGCCTGAAGCTAATACATCAGTTACACTTCAGTTAAAAAATTGTGAATAGCATTAAGTATTTGTATATTATTCTTTCTTGTTTTGTGATTTATACAATGAAACAAAACAAAAATTACATAAGGGGCCCTGGCTGGCTCAGGAGCATGTGACTCTCAATCTTGAGGTTGTGACTTTGAACCTCACGTTGGGTGTAGAGATTATTTAAAAATAAAATCTCAAAAAAATTACATAAAACAAAATTTGGTGGAGAAATGTTTCTCTTTGCACTGAAGGACACTCTCCAGGGGTGAGAAATAAAGCCAACTCAAAAGAACTAAGGTATCTGTCATGGAACTGAGAAATCTATCATGCACCTAAGGCAAAGTGTTATTTCAGTGAACAAAACCACATTTAGTTATAGATTTCTCATTCTCTGGTAAAGAAGAGCCTAAAAACTTTTCTGTAGAGAACATTGCAAGGCAATGAATTTTAGGACAAATGTGTTGTAAAGATTGTACATAGAAAGCATCAGGTAGCAAAATGTACAATGTTGTCAACTATGGTTTTGAAGAATGTATGATAGTTGTCAAAATCTGGTATTTCTTACATCAGCTATCTTCAAAACCTAGTGCTATCACTAGAGCCTAATTCATAGAGGTGCCTATGCAGACACAGAGTTCAAGAGTGATGTTTTTTGGCAATGTACTTTAATTTTTTTAATGCTTTTTATTTATTTCTTAGAGGGAGAGACAGCATGAACAGGAGAGGGTCAGAGAGAGAGGGAGGCACAGAATCTGAAACAGGCTAGCTGTCAGCATAGAGCCCAATGCGGGGCTCAAACCCATGAACTGCCAGATCATGACCTGAGCTGAAGTCGGACGCTTAACTGACTGAGCCACCCAGGTGCCCCTTTGGCAATCTACTTTAACTTGGGGATAGAGCTTAGAAACCTAACAATGTCCCCAACATTACTGACAGATACCTACAAGGCTGAAAACTATGTTCAAGGAGTCTCAGTGCATCAAATCATGGCTGCATTTTTCTGATGAGAACCTAAAGTTAAGATAGTCTGTGTTGTTACTCAAAACGAGAACAGTTTTCACTGGGTGTCAGAAGAGATGATTGGGGAACTCAACACAAAGTTCAGGAACTGAGATAAAAAAGATGCACCTGTAGGAAAAGCTGAAATGTTTTTCTAAAACCAAGCTTTGAATTTGTGACACAACTCAACATCAACCAAAGCAGAGGTCCTACGGTGCTCAGCCATAAGGGAGAACGAGACCACGTGAGGCGTGGAAAAAGCAAAACAAAATAAACGCAGTGGTCCCTGCTGGCCATAATTTTGAACAAGACGAGCAGCGACGTATCAAACAAAGCTGAATCTCTCGATCTGATTTTCAGCCTCATCCATTTAAACCGCGTGGCAAATATGGCACCTTTTGCTTTCATACACATAACCTCAGTCTAGTTTCTTCTTTCCTGCTAGACCAATAGGTTCAGGTGCCCCATGGGCACACTCCCAAGCACTGGCTACATCATCTTTTAACTGGCCACCTCACAGCGCTTTCATTATATTTCACTTTGCCCCATCCACCTACCAAGTCTCTGATCCACTTGTAGCAAGAGGTCTAGAGATAGCTGTGCCGTTTCTAGTTCTTTACTTACTGTTCGAGTTCATCACTGCACTTGCTGTTGCCGAGGCTCCTGATAGCAACCTTCTGGTCAAGTCCTATGGCTATTCCTCTGCCTTCATTGTATTGGTCTCTTAGCGTTTGTGTGCAGGTCAAACACAGTCTCCCACAGTCTCCTTCCCGAGACAGTTCATCCTCTAACTGAGCATCACATTCTCCTCATGGCCACCTGATCCTTCTTGGTCTCCCTTGCTTTCTCATCCTCCTCTTTCTCAAGTTTTAAACGCTGGCACAACCTGGGGCTCAGTGTTAAACTTGCTTCTCTCCTCGTCGTACACTCACCCCCTAGACACCATGGCTTTTGTTCCATCTAGGCACTGATGGTTCCCAAAGGAATATTTATACTCCTAACCTTTGCCCTGAAAACAGACACACACACACATACACACACATCTATGTGATGTGTGATATCTCTACTTGAATGCCTCATGGGTAGCTCACACTCAATATGTAGACATCAGGATTTTTTATTATACCCCAAACCTGCAAACATTTTTCTCCTCCAATATCTCCTGCCTCTGTAAATGGTACTACTATCGACCTTCAGATGCTCAGGTAAAAAATTTAGGCAGGAGCCATCTTGACTTCTCTAGTCCCACATACTACGTATTATCAAATCATGTTAGAGCTTCCTAAAAGTACGCCAGTCCAATAACTTCTCTACACTATGCTGGTCATGGTCATGGTAATTGCTGACCTACATGATCATTACTGCCTCCTTTTAGCCACTCTGCTTACTGTTACCTTTCTGTAATCCACTCCTTACACAGAAGCCAGAGAGATAAAAGCCTGTCACTCTCTAGTTAAAATACTCAAAACACCTGATCGAGGCCTCCAGAGCCATGCTCTGGTCCCTGAAAGCCTCTCCAAGTACCTCTCCTTCTTCTCCTCACTCAAAATGCCTCAGGGCTTTCTCTTCCACACAGAGTCTCATCTTCAGGCCCCCTGCACTTGCTTTCGTGTGTCAGGTGCATTAATCAGATTCCGTCTAGCACCTTTATAACATTAAAGAACAAATTATTAACATAAAGCTGTGAATTCCACAAATGACGATGGCCCCTCACTCCAATTACAGTCAATGGCTGCATCCAGAGTGACTTCACACACTTCTTGCTCTTAAAAACAGCTCTCCCTTAGACTGTGATCATCAGGGTCCTTCTCAAATGTTCTCATAAAGGGCAACACCAAAGCCCTCGATCTTCCAGGGCAATAACCTTTTCTTACATGTCTTCAATCATGGGATTATGGAACCAGGAAAGCGTGGTGCCTCCAGTGTGGAAAAGGCATACCTGAGGAGTTGCCAGGATGAGCCAAAGGGATGGCAGAGAGGCTGAGGGATCTGAATAGGACCACCTACATCCCGGGTTGCTGAGGGTCAGTTCTGCCGAGGGTGCCTGCGGTTCTGCGGAGGAAGGCTACGGGCATTTTTCAGGAACTACTTTACTGAAAGGAGGGAAGCACTGCAGGCTATGAGTCTCTCCACAAACGAATCCATTGCTTGAATAATGAAAGGACACAACTTAGGTGTACTTTGAGATGACTGCTTATGGCCACTACCCCAGGACAACGCCTTGAGCAAGACTGTTTCCAAGATCCACATTCAAGTCAGACAAGTTGTTTTTTTTTTTTTACCCCCTAACGTCTCCATCACTAAACACAAACAGGGTCCTTCTCTGTGGCAAAATGTTATGGAAGAACCCAGTGAAACAGTGGGTATGAAAATGTTTTTTAAAGTGTAAGTACTTTACCAAGCTATAATCTGTGGCACAGTGAAGAGACCTTTGGAATCAAGCCGATGAGGAATCAAAGAGCCAAGCTGGAGACCTTAGTCAGCTTAGGATTATAAGTGCCTAGCACATGGCTGCAACCAATAAACGTTTGCTAGAGGGAACTTAAGAAAACAGCTCAAAAACCCTAGGGACAAATGTGGTACACCAAATTCATTCTGTCTAAACCTTATTCTCAGAAGTTAAGGTAAAGAGAGACAGAGAGAGAGAATGGTTTTCAAGAAGAGTCTTTCTAAATAGTCTTGAGGAGACAGGGTAATGGGCTAGAACACGCGTGACCAGCCTAGAACCCAGGCCCGTATGACCACTGGTTCTAACACTAGGAGAGCAACTCAGCTTCCTCCTGGCAGACGAGAGAGCCAGACCGCGTGACCCACAGGCTGCATTCTGATTTGGACGTTCGATTCTACGTGCACACCAATGAACTCAGACTCACCACCTACTGAAACCACCGCGAGGAAGCCACCACTGGATCACATGGTTTCAAGAAAATAAACTCATTATGACATCATCTTTTGATTTATGAAACACTTGATTAGAAAGTGTTTCTCTGTTCTTTTGTCAACAGTTAAACTGTCCTGAAACTTGGCTGTAGAACTGAACAAAGTTCTTATTTGCATTTACAACTGATTTGGCTTTAAAACTCTGCATCAGGTCTTGTTCCTAAGCTGTTCAGAATCAACAGGTTTTGACCTGGATACAGGCTGAATCACTCCACAACTCCTCTGGCATGTCTTTGGAAAGGACGGAGCTGTATGCCACGGGAGCCAGAAGGCAGAAGTGGTGGCCACAGGGCCCTCCACAACCTTTCACTGAACACAAAGAACTACAGGTAAGTCGAGAGAAGGGAGGAAACACCAAATAAACCAGAGGCAGAAGACAGGGTATCTAAAGGATTCACACAGCACTATTATGCTTAAACACAGCATAACAAAAAAGCTGTGGTCTACAGGGATACTTTGGTCAAATCAATTTATTTTTCTGTTGTGTTACTTCCTGTCTCCCACGAATAGGAAACAGAGCAACTCCTGACACGGTTTTCTATTTCTCTGTATCTGCCAGACAATTCAGTCATGAAGCAGGAAAAGCACAAGTTATTCTCTTTGCTGAAAACAGCGGGGCGAACAATGGAACTACTAACTGCTGTAAACACGTAGAAATTGCCAACACGGCTTAAAAAAATTTTTTTTAATAAAAATTCGAACTGAATTTTGTTTTAAAATCACCATAATTCTTTTTGATATGACTAACTGGGCCACATACAACCATCTAATTTTAAAGAACTGCTAGAATGCTCCTTTACAAGCAATTTCCAGAGAATACCACACAAACCCTAAAATAAAAACATTCTCAGTAATGTTTTTCTTGGAGGCAAGCTTATACAGCTAGCCAAAAAGAATATTTTAAGAATCCCCCAAATTGCATTGGGGACAAGGAAAAAAGGAGGGGGACCACAGAGAGAGAGAGAGAGAGAGAGACAGTCCTTTACACAGAGACAATGTAGTCCTTGAAGTGTATCATATAGACGGTTCAAATCTTGACCCTAAAAGAAACTGCATCCTGAGGAATGAATATCTCAAGTCATACACAAGTTGCAGATGAATGTTACATTGCATATTGAGCTTTAGAAATTATGTGGGTTGGCTTCAATAATGACAATGCAGCTATCCTCTCTCAAAATTGTGTATCATGCATGAGTTTGAGCCCCATGTTGGGCATAAAGATTACTTTAAAAAAAGTTTGTGATGTTTGTGCAATTGCAGTTTTTAATATATATTTTTAAATGTTTATTTTTGAGAGAAAGAGAGAGAGAGAGAGGAGAGAGAGAGAGAACGCACAAGTTGGAGAGGGAGACACAGAATCTGAAGCTCCAGGCTCCAAGCTGTCAACGCAGAGCCCAACATAGGACTCAAACTCACAAGTTATGAGATCATGACCTGTGCTGAAGTCGTATGCTCAACTGATTGAGCTACCCTAGTGTACCTGTGTGATTGCTGTTTTTAGGAAATTAAAGGAGGGAGGTCATGCAAGAAGCAATTACCTTTGTCTTATTTAAGTGACATAAACAGGGGAAAACATTTGGTTCATTTCTTTTTTTTCTTAAGAGCGCAAGTCAGCAAGAACCTATTAAAATCAATGAACACGCAACGCCAACTAGAGGAAACATTTCCCCACTCATCCCCAGTGTGTCACGAATACACAAATAGGCATTTTACTTTCAGCCACAGTAGATCTGGTCCTTTTCAATTTCCCAGGAATTGGTACTTCTCACAAGTAATGAAGTGTTTAGGCATCACTGGTAAAGCAATGCCTGTAGCTGTTTTCACAGAAAGATACAAATGCCAAAACTATCACTCTTAAAATCTGAAAGTGATCACTTGAAGCATTTGTGCCCTGATGGTTTTGGAGAAGGCTGAAATGTATGCAAAAATCAGCACTATGGTGGCTTTTACATAGGTGGGGGTTCCAATTACACTGAAATTCCACCAGATACGCAAGGATACCCTTCTTAGGTCCCTCAAACTCCTACGTGCCCGCAGTGCTCATGACCCTTCACGGAAGTTCATGGGTGGTAACGAGGATGGGCTGAACTGTCCACAGCAAAGTTATCACCGGTCAAGAGAAAAAGCATCTTTTAAACTATAGGGTTAATGCAGCCTTTCTGTGGACAAAACTTGTGACATAGATGGTAACTGACCAATAACTCTTTTTGGGAAGGTGATGCACCATCATTTCTGAGGTAAGGCTGACATTTATTAAGTTCTTACTTTCTGCCAGCCACTGCTGTGAGCACAGTACATGTTTAACTCTCAGCTTTCACATAATCGTGGAGGGACGTGCTGTCCACCGCTCCATCTCACAAACCAGGAGGCTAGTGTGGTGAGAAGGACTTCTGATCCTGGAACCCAGGCAGTTCAACTGGGTCTATTCCCGCTATGTGTGGGGATGGGGGGGTCAACTTTCAGTCTCTGCAATCTCCAGATCTGAGGCTGGCCATGTAGCTTGGCGCTGAACTTTCCTGTACTCAATTATCTTCCTCTTGCTTCATGTCATCATCCTATGAACTGTGAAAACATCAGAGGCCTGGATCTTGTGTTACAGTTTTGTGGGTCTTCTACTTCAAAATAGTCTTAATGTACATGTACTGCCAATTTGGACATTGTAAATGATGATGATAATACAATGGAAATACTTGGGGGACCTCCAAACAGAACACATGTGTATGTATTTACCTATGTGTGTGGATGTGTATTTTCAGTGTAGTTATTTAAACAGTGAGTCGACCTGCATGGGTATTCTCTCTGAATAACTATTTGTTGATTTCGGTCTTTCTGGTAGAAGGTAAGATAAAATACATGGACCTGTCAGAAGTCGTATCTTAGACTTAGAAGTAACAGTGGCTTAATCAGTGGCTTAGTATGGTGAAAATAATAGTAAACTTTCAGGCCACTGCTATACCACTATTTAAAATCACTATACTAACATATACAGTGTGTTATTTAAACATATTAATTGGGGGTGCCTGGGTGGCTCAGTCAGCTAAGCATCCAACTTCAGCTCAGGTCATGATCTTGCGGTTCATGAGTTTGAGCCCAACACTGGGCTTTGTGCTGACAGCTCAGAGCCTGGAGCCTGCTGTGTCTCCCTCTCCCTCTCTGCCTCTCCCTGGCTCATGCTCTGTCTCTCAAAAATAAACATAAAAAAATTTTTTTTTAATTAATTGAATGTTTTCATGCACTATCTTGCTAGCTGGACAACTCGGAGGAAGGCTCTCAGGGTTCAGTACTGTTAACAGCTCTGTCTCAGTCCTGCCTTTGCTCTGGTCTTGGAGGTCCACATAGCTGGCCCTCTCTCTCCAGGTTTACTCTGCCAACATCACCCAGTAAGCATGAAGGAACATGCACAGCTTCAAAACAGTCAGAGACCCAGGACGATCTATTTTATTCTTCATTTTTTTCTTAATGTTCTCTATTTCCAATTGTCCTTCTTCTTGTTTATAATCAACAAAGCCAGCTCTGAAGACAAGAAGTCCTAAATGAATGTACTGGCAGAGCTGGTTCCTCTGGACGCTCTACGGGAGAATGTGGCCCAAGAGTCCCTTGGCAGCTGGATCCCCGTGGCATTCTGTGGCTGGTAGATACATCACCCTAAGCTCTGCCTCTTCACATGGCCATCCACCCTCTGCGTCTTTCTAAGCCTTCTTATCTATCCTTACAGAATTCAAACCAATTAGAAGTCAGCAACCTGGGGTACAAGGAAGTGTGGAATATGATGCTTCTGGAATTAACGCATTTGCACTTGTGGGATTCCAGAACGATGCTCTCCTCAAAGCTGTCTACAGATGAGCCCCAGAATCTGAGAATATGTTACCTTCCACGGTGAAAGGGGCATGACAGATCCCATGAAGTTAGGGACTTGGAGATGGGGAGTTATTCTGGATTATCCAGGTTGGCCCCATGAGACCACGAGTCCTTACAAGTCAAAGACAGAGGCAACAAGTCAGAGGAGGGGTGACAACAGAAACAGAAAAAAGAAGGACGTGACTGCTGAAGAAGGGGCCACAAGCCAAGGAATGCATGCAGGCTTTAAAACTGGAAAATGCAGGAAACAAGACTCTCCCCTAGAGATTCCAGAAGGAATGCAGCCCTGACAACACCTTGACTTGAGCCCAGTGAAGCCTACTTTGGACTTCTGACCTCCAAAACCATAAGAGAATAAATCTGTGCTGCTTTTAAGCCAATACATTTCTGGTAATTTGCTACAGCAGCCACAGGAATCTAATACTGTACCATGGACCCTTTAGAAGAAGAAATTGCTCAAGGTGATGCCACCCTGTGCATATCTAAGAGAATTGCTTCCAGCCTGGCTGGTTGATGATTTGGCAAGGGTCCATGGGTGACTTGTGCACTCCTGGTGCCACCATCACTTCGAACCCAACGAGTGGGAGCCAAAGGGAGCAGAGGCCGTTGCATCAGACTAGCAGGGTCCCGCTTGCTAGGTTCACAGTTCAGGTGGCACCTGGTGTGGGACGGAATGTGCCGTCTTGGCCATGTCTTGTCTTGGCACTGCTTTCTCTTACAGGCTTCACGACACCTTTCTTGGTGCACAGGATGAAAAGGAATCCCACCCTAATGTGTTCCTCTTAAATCACAAAGGATTGTTGTTAAACCATCAAGTCAACAACCCCAGTAGTCTCCCCTAACTCCTTCCCCTCACGATCTGCAGCCTATCCATAAGAATGCCCCTGAACCCCGACCTCCTGGTATTGTCCAAATCAGAGTGTGTCTTGCCACCCAGTCCAAGCTGTGGTTTTCTCTCACTGGGATACTGAGGCAACAGTATTCCTTCTCTCCACAGTGAGCTCTCCATGCAGCAGACACCATCTTTTGAACAACACAGGTCAGAGTATCTTGCTCCCTGGACAGAAACTTTCTGAAAGCTCATCATGACACAAGGAATATAATGCAAGTCCTTCACCATGGCCAAGCTGTCTTCAACATCTGGCTGTCTTGTCTCATCTTCTACTACTTTTCCTCTTGGTGAACCACAACTGAGCCTTCTTATTATTCCTCAAACACACTGTTGCTGCCTTCGAGGCTCTGCCCCATTGTAGCACTTCAGAGGTGAGATCTGGAGGGCTGACTTTGTAGGAACTGTCTGGCAATGCCAACAGCCCGAAACCTGGAAGCCTGGGATCCTGTGGGAGAAGGGGATACATCTGGTGGAGGTGGCGCTCGGGACAGCCCCATGGAGGGGAGCAGAGAGGACCATTGCACCCTGAAGCCAGCTGGTTCACCAGAAGGCAGCCCTCAAGGCCAGAGATTCACCCACACTGTGGTGGATACCACTGTTGTCTTTTATTACTGAGCGCTATTCTGCTGTATAGAAGGATGGTTTGTTCATCTATCACCCGCTGGGGGACTCCTGTGTTGTTGCCAGATTTTCGTGATGATGAACGAAGCTGCTACAAATATTCAGGTACAGATTCTTGCCTGAGCATCAACTTTGTTTCCCCAGGGCAAATACGTAGAAACAGGGTTGCTGACTGACCTGGTGAATATACATTTAACTTCACATCAAACTTCCCAACTACTTTCCAGAATGGCAGTACCACCTTCCTCCCTCACCAGCAGTGTACGAGGGCCCAGGTGCCCTGCATCTTTGCGGGAGGATCTGTCAACATATTCTATTATTTAGCCACTTTATTAAATGTTTGCTGGGACCTCACTGTGGTTGCAAATTATATTTCTCTAATGATATTGAGCATCTTTTCACCTGCATATTTCTGGTAGAATGTTCAAATAATGCTTGTGGGGGGGCACCTGGGTGGCTCAGTTGGTTAAGCGGATGACCCCTGGTTTTGGCTCAGGTCATGATCACATGGGTTCATGACATCGAGCCAAGTGTCAGGCTCTGCACTGACAGCCCAGAGCCTGCTTGGAATTCTCTCTCTCCCTCTCTCTCTGCCCTTCCTCCACTTGTGCACACTCTCTTTCAAAATAAATACATAAAAGATTTTTTTTGAAAATGCTTTAGGCTATTTCTTTGTTTGGGTTGTTTCTTATTTTTGAGATTTGAGAGTTCTTTATATAGTTTCGATTAAGTCTTTTGTCAGATGAGATGTGAAAATGTTTTATATTGGCTTCCTTATAATGTTTTCCACAGATTGTAAGTTTTTACATTTCATGAAGTATCATTTATCACTTTTCCTTTTACAGATCATGTTGCATTTGAGAACTCTCTGCCTAAATCTGGGTCATGAAGATTTTTATCCTAATTCTAAACTATACATATATAGTTTAATGTGTATACACACACACACACACACACCTACACAATCAGTTTGTCTATATTTTCAGAGAATTCTTTTGAGATTTTACTGGGAATGTGTTAAATCTGTAGATTGTTTTGGGGAAGTGTCTTCCAATCCATGAACATAGTATGTCTCTCCATTAATTAGTTCTTTGATTGTTTTAAACCCGTGTTTTATAGTTTTTGGCATACAGACCCTGTTAGATTTACATTTGATTTATCTCAATGTTCACCCTCTATGACTACATCTTTATATCCTGATAATATGCTCTAAGAGGTTTTTTTGTAGATTTCTTGGGATTGTCTACATGGACAATCAGAGTGTCTATGAAGAGACACAGTACCATTTCTTCCACTCTAATATAAATGTCTTTTATTTCATTTTCTTTCCTTACTGCACTTGTACTTCATTCATTCACTCATGTGACCAAGTGGCCCAGTTCTGCCTGAGCACTGGAAGTTCACCAAATAACATGTTCTACTTCCTGCCTTCCTAACATGTAGTGGTTAATCCCACATATAGTAACCATATGTTAAATTTGCATCTGGCTCTGTTTCTATGTATGATTAGTGGAAGAGTATTGGCAGTACACCAAGCAGAAACACGGAGGCACCCAGGGAGTTGGTCTTTACGCATGGCAACAGTAAATGCTGCTTCTCATGTCTAACCTCTCTGCTCAGAGTCCCAGAAGAATAGGTCGGGTACAAAATCAAGCACAGATGTATATCCTCATAAATGATAAGGAACATTTCTTTCCTCTGAGACATGAGGGAAGGAAGAGCTGACTGATAAAGATAGAGAAACATTGTGAAGTGAGGAAAAGAAGGCAGGGTATTCATTCATGGAAGCTGGAGTTATAAATGATATTTCTTAAGGTAGTCACCAACTATCACCAAGGCAAACAGTGCTTTGGGTGGGGGGAGATAGAATTTCAAACTTTTCCACTTCATGACTTTAAGCACTAATGTCACAGATGTCTTGAACCAGAAAGCTGCAGGGTTAAGTCGTGACACAGGAAAACGACCAGAGCCGTTCTTAAAAAATCCATCTATAGCTTGTTTGTGTATTACAGTTCTACTGGTTTAAATTAACACAGTATTAACATAACACATTGTTTGGAGGAGGAGGAAGGAGCGTGGATGTGTAGCAGATGCAAGGGAGTAACACCAGTAACAAATGACTGCACTCTCACCAGACCTCAGTGCTTTGGAGTGACCATAGGTTGAAGATCAAAGTAAAAATAGAAAGAGTAACAAACCATCTCAATTTCTACGAATAAAGAAAACAATGATTAAAAAAAAAAACAACTACCTTTAATGTACAGAAATGTGGGCAAGTAATGTTACAGATAGATATGCGTAAGATAAAACATACCCAAATGGGATTAAATGAACATGTTTCATCCTAAGTAAATCCATCTGTAAAAACAATCACTGAATTCTTTTGGCTTTTTAAACCATCACTAACATAGGTCACATTATTTCTTGGTCAAACACAGAAGAAAGTTCATTTGACTGTGAGAACACGCATTTTGTGTTTTCATTCCGAGCCTGTTCTAATCTTATTTCTGCAGTGGCAGAGGTCTGTATCTGGACGGCCACTCTTGGGCTCTCGGTCCTCACTGTACGTCTGTTCCCAAGGGATCAGCAGTGGCTGAAGGTGGAGAGCCAAAGGGAGAAGGGTTCAAGGACAGAACAGGAACACGGGATTCACTGCTCATAGAAAGTGTGCAAATTAGCACAGGTACGAATCTAGTGACCTAGTGTCACCGCCATGGGATGACCGCTTCTAACCAAACACCTTCTGTTTTAACACATGCATGTCTGCCATTTGCTCACACTAGGGCTTACCCATTCGTAAGAGAGAACCCAGCAGCCACGGGCAATTCCCAGTAGCACATTCAGGGTGCGCAGCGGCTTGCCGGCCAGCACGTGGGTAGTAGTTTCACACACTTCCTGGGCAAGTGAAAAGCCCTTCAATGTGTTCACAACTTGGATGACGATGTTCTGCGTTCTGTTAAACAGGAGAGAAAAAAAAAAAATCAACAAAATGAATACGTTTCTTACATATGAACAATAAGGTGATAAGACTGAATCATAATTTTTAAAAACTAGAAAAACTAAAATTCTACACAGATCTCAACTATGGAACTCACGCTTTAATTTCTCTATAGTCTATGACTTAAAATTTGGGGAAATTAAAAAACTTCAGCTCTCAACTACAACTTTCTACTTGAATGGCTGAGAAAACTGCCCAAGGCTGTAAGTAGCTTCCCACGTGCCCATGGGCAGGGACACCACCAGCATCACAAACCCACCTCCGCTCTTCCCACCACACTTCCTTCTGAGACAGATGCGAACCAATCCACGCATGGTCAGGACCAAGCTTATGACTTGCTGGTTTTATTTGGTATGTAACATTCATTTGAATTCACATATAGTTTTGTTTTGTTTTTTTTCCTGAGAATGAGGGAGAAAAGGGACCTTTTCATTACATTATCGGATCAAATCTTAGGGCAAACTTGGCAGAGCCTCCTTATTATTTCAAAGCCTATTGTTGTTTATCTTCTGGTCTGTCATTCCATTAGTGCCTTAAGCACCTTTAGAAAAACATATATTCCTCCCATCTAATTTCCTCACCAAAATGCTCACCATTCTCCCTGTCTTTCCTTTATGACCACCTTTCTAGAGCCTTTGGTCGTGACACATTGTATTCTCCTAGCCTGCCCAGCAAGTTCTGGAAATCCCCAGTGAGATACAAAGGACACAAAGGGCATTCTGAGCCACACTATGACGTACACAGTGAGTTAAGAGATAAATTTCTCTCCTCTCCAAAAATCGTTATGAAGGGAAAGAGGCTGCTCTTGGACATGCTTGTACAGACCGTGTCTAACAGAGCCCCATCTACTTTACAGTGCTTCTGAGTTTTATCTATGGTCATCTCGAGTATGTCAATGTGCAAGACCCATTTCTTTATATGTGAAATGAAAGGGCTGAAGTGTATCACAGTTTAAATTCTCAGAGATCCCTAGGGCAAAAAAAGATGAATGGGCCAAGGCCCAGGCCATATCACCACTTGGACCAGAGAGTCTGTGCTTACTGGGGCAATGGAAAATGCTAAATTTGGGGGAAACACAAAGAAAACAAAAGCAATATAGAAGTGAAATGCTCTAAGCCACATGTTCCCTGGAACCCTTCACTTCTGCATATTGATGATTTTCCTTATTCTGAGTCTGGCAGCGGCCAGCCCTTTGCTGGATGTGTTAATAACAAGTGTCTCTTCTACGCATGCCTTATCAATGTGACATCAGAATGTCTAGGTCTTGCTCTTAACTTCAGACAAGACGTTTACGTGGGGGGAAGAGGGGAATAAAAAAGAATATGGCCTAAATGAAAAGTTTCATTTTCAAAACTTTGATCGAAAAAATAACCATTTACTAATATGCTTTATATTGGGAGCAAAACTACAGACTTTTAAAAATATTCCACCCACCATACTCAATTTTCACTCCCATATTAGACTATTTAAAATGGTCAGTACACTTCATAAGAGATTAGTAAAAATTGTTGAGTGTGCTCTTTTTTTACTAGCTAATGTATGGTGTTTGAACAATCAGTCCTTTTAATTTCATATGCCCTGGGTAGGAAAAGGACCCTGCAATAGAAAGTACTGCAAGCATGCACTTTTTTGCAGGCTACTTTTCATTGAAATGTCCCAGTGTTTTGATGAATGCCTGCAAACCTTAAAACCTAAGATTGATACAAAAAATTTAAAAACACATGGTTTTCCCCTTTAGACAGGAATTCAAAAATTTGCTACAAAGAATATGGTGCTGTATTTTTGTTGGAAGTGCTATATATTGTGTTAAATGTTTAAGGAAGATGATAAGAGTGTGCCAAAAAGCTATTAACTCTTTTCACAAAATGTGTAGATAGCAGCTTTAATATTGTGGTAGAGAGCTTCTCACCAAAGTATTTCCTTAAGAACTATGAGGGGATCAGTAAGCAATGGTCCATTTACTGAACTTTCACAGGGCAAAAGTGGTGGACACACAGAGCCCGTAGATATGAAGCAAGCAAGAAGAACACCCAAACACTGTAATACCTCTTAATGCTATCTAAACAACTCCCAAAGCCTTCAGTGCTGAACTGTTCATAGTCTTTTATTTCCAGGGTTCTGCCTATGCCAATATCAATTATACAGAGTAAGAACAACACAGTGCAAAGCTATGAACTGCATTACAAGCACGGCATCGCAGAACACGAGAGAAAAATCCAAAATTTTACATTGAGTAGAAAGTTATCAAAACAACGAATACTTACTCAGACGGCATGCTTGTCATGACTAATGTTCTTGTTGGCTACAGATTTCAAAAGAGAAGGAACAAAAAACAGTCAGAAATGTAAAAAACATTTTTTCCCACAGAAATTAACTTTAATACGTTTTTTGAAAAGTTACACCACTTAAAAATAAACATTTAAGCATATATCAAAAGAAAAAAAACTTCCCGCGGAGGAAAAAAAACGGTGCAAGAGACAGAAAGTCAGTTACTTATCCTCAAACCAATCCAAAATAATCCAGGACATGAGGTAGAAGGGGGGGAGAGGGGAATGCTTCCCTCCAGAAGTCCGTTCTACTGGTTAGCTGGCAGGTCTCCAAAGATGCCATCCTGCTTATGGACTCGCAGGGAAGGTGAGGGTAAGAAAGCCATGTTTTACAGGTGGAAGAGCCCGTTTTCCCTGCCTCGGTTGTGCATACACAGTAACGCTTAGGCTCCTGCTGTGGGTCAGTCAAATGCTTTAACCTCTTGCACAGAGGAGCTCAGATAAAGGCATCGCTTATTTACGGGTCAGCATCTGCTATTAACTGGAACTGTAAAGGCTTTTTTAAATGAGTTTTTAAATACTTCTTTTTGCATAAGAAAAACATACTGACAGCAAAACATATATATGTTAAATGCTTTGGAAATCTATCGTTAGAAATATAAATTCCCCTGTAATTCCACCAATAAGAAATGACTACTGTTTAATAATTTGATATATATTCTGCCCAATGTTCTTTCCATGGGAGGGTGTGTATATATGTATTTTAAAAAAATGGACTCACTTTACTCATACATTTTTGTAACTGATATGCTGTATTTCGAATGCAACCCACTGTGTATCGTAACCATGAACTAACCATTGTACATTTACTGTGTCTTAAGGGAGCCAGCAAATAAACAGGAAAGGAAAAGGAGGCATTCAGGGGACTCCATGTAGACACACACCAGGGAGTCAAAGGGGCCTGTACTGTGTGGGTGTATCTGGGGAAGGCAGAGGAAGAAGAATGAAGAGATAATCTGGATCACAAAGATTCTCAAAGGAAGAACTCAGAGATGCGACAGATGTGCAAAGTTAGAGGTGGTCGTGATCTCTTTTCAGTTACCCCTGCAGAAGAGTCTACTGTAATTTGCATCTGTTTTGGATACAAGGGAACAACTATACCACGGCTTTGTGGGCAGAGTCTGGAGACTCAGAAGCCTCTCTGGGTGTCTCTGATCACCAAGGGAGATTCTGGCTGGTACCTAATCATGATCTTCAATGTTATCCTTGAATGAAAACTATGCAGGCCCAGTGATGTAATCAGAAAGACTACTTTCTTCTGTAGAACCATCCAAAAGATGCCAGGAGAGTGTCATCTGTGAAAAGGATGAAGGGGAAGGGAAAAGGAAAGGATGAAGGGGAAGGGAAAAGGAAAGCCTCCTGACTTCTACAAGGCTAGGCTTCCTCTCCATGGCTTTGCCCTTCTTTGCCTGTACCCATTCTCCAGGCGATCTTTCACACGACCTCATGGCTTTACATACTAGCTGCATGCTGATAGTTCCCAATATCATATCACTAGTACAGACCTATTCCCTGATGCCCAGACTCAAATATTCTACTGCCTAAATGGGAAGGAAGTCCATCTGAAGGTCTAATCAAGATCTCAGATTTAACATGTCCGAAACGAAGATACTGTTCCGGCCAGGCAATAGACAACAAAAATAAAATAAAATAAAAGACATCTAAATTGCAAAAGAAATAAAGCTATCTCTATTCATAAATGAGATAAGCTTCTATGTGAAAAATGCTGAAGAACCAAGAAAAACTGTGAGAACTCATAAATAAATCCAGCAAAGATGCACTATATAAAAAGCTGTGTGCAAAAATCAGTTGTACTTCTGTATATTGATAATGAACACTCAGAAAAAAAATTAGGAAACAATTTCATTTATAATAGCATCCAAAAGAATAAAATACTTGGGAATAAAGTTAGTAAAAGAGACACAAAAAATGTACACTGAAAATTTAAAGAACATTCATGGAAGAAATTTTAACAGGCCTAAATACATGGAAAGATACCCTGTGCTCCTACCCTGGAAGACTATTATAAGATAACAAAACTATCTAAAGTAGGTTTAATGCTTGTAGAAATGGAAAAACATCCCAAAACTCATATGGAACTCCAAGAAAATCCAAATAGCCAAAACAATCTGGAAAAAGCAACACCAAGCTGGAAGTCTGACACTTCACAATTTCAAAACTTACTACAAAACTACAGTAATCAAAATTGTATGGTACTGGTGTAAGAAATGATATGAATACAGAATTGATAGCTCAGAAATCAATGTTTAATCTAAGGGAAACTGATTAAAAAAATTATTTTTACTGTTTATTTTTGAGAGAGAGAGAGACAGAGTGCGAATGAAGGAGGTGCAGAGAAAGAGAGAGGGTGACACAGAATCCACAGCAGGCTCTAGGCTCTGAGCTGTCAGCACAGAGCCCAACGCAGGGCTCAAACCCATGAACCGTGAAATCGTGACCTGAGCTGAAGTAGAATGCTCAACCAACTGGGCCACACAGGCGCCATTAAGGTCAACTGATTTTTGACAAGTGAGTCAAGACCATTCATATGTAAAGAACAGTCTCTTCAACAAACAGTGCTGTGAGAATCAGATGGCCACATACAAAAGAATGATGTGGGACTTTCACCGTATTTTAAAAAAATTTTTTAAATTTATAAGAGAGAGAGAGATACAGAGCACGAGTGGGGGAGACACAGAATCTGAAGCAAGCTCCAGGCCCTTAACTGTCAACACGGGCTCGAACCCAGAGACCATGAGATCATGACCTGAGCTGAGGTCAGACACTCAACCAACTCAGCCACCCAGGCGCCCCTGGACCTTTACCTTATACCACATACAAAAATTAGCTCAAAATGGATCAAAGACCTAAATTTAAGAGCTAAAGCTATAAAAACTCTTAGAAGAAAACATAGGGGAAATCTTCATAACACTGGATTTGGCAATAGTTCCTGAAACGTGACACCAAAATCACAGGGAAAAAGAAAAAAATAAACTGGACTTCATCAAAATTTAAAACTTTTTNCAAAACAAAACAAAACAAAACACTATTAAGAGAATGAAAAGATAACCCACAGATAGGAGGAAATATTTGCCAATCCTGTAGCTGATAAGGGTTTAATATCTAGAATATATAAGAACTCCTACAACTCAACAAACAAAAGGACAAACAACTCATTTTAAAAATGGGCAAATGGGGCGCCTGGGTGGCTTAGTCGGTTAAGCGTCCGACTTTCGCTTAGGTCATGATCTCGCGGTTCGTGGGTTCGAGCCCCGTGTCGGGCTCTGTGCTGACTGTCAGCTCGGAGCCTGGAGCCTGTTTCAGTCTGTGACTCCCTCTCTCTCTGACCCTCCCCTGCTCATGCTGTCTCTCTCTCTCTCCTAGAAAAAAAAAAAAAAAAAGGGCAAATAACATGAATAGACATTTCTTCCAAAGAAGAAAAGTAAATGGACAATAAGCACATGAACAGATGTTCCACATCGCTAATTAGGGAAATTCAAAATAAAATTTCAGTGAGATTCACCTTCATGCCTACTAGGTTGGCTGCAATTAAAAAACTGTGAAAAATAACAAATGTTGACAAAAAATGATGCCACTGTTGCAGAAAACAGTTTGGTGGTTCTCCAAAAAGTTTATCACAGAATTACCATACAATCAACAAATTTACCTCTAGGTATATACCAAAAAGGACTGAAAACATGGACGCAGATGCTTGTGTAAGAATTGTCATTACAGCATTATCACAGTAGCCAAAAGGTGGGAATAGGCTACGTGTTCAACAATAGATGAATGGATAAATTTCATTTGGTGTTACATGCAATATTATTCAGCCATAAATAGTAATGAAGTTCTGATATATATCATGACTCTTGAAAACATTATGCTAAGTGAAAAAAGCCAGACGTAAAAAAAAAATATTGTATGATTCTACTTATATAAAATATGTAGGATAGGTAAATTAGTCGAGTCAGAAAGTAGAATAGAGGTTCCCAGAGGCCAGGAGTGGAAAATGGGAAGTTATTGCTTCATGTGTTCAGAGTTTTATCTTGGAGTGAAGAAAATGCTCTGGAAATAGACCATGATGATGACTGCACAACACTGAACACGACCACTGAGCTGTACACTTAAAAATGGTTAAAATGGCAAATTTTATGTTATATATATTCTCTCACAATAAAAGAGAACAAGTAAATTATTGATCTTCTCTCCGAAACCCACTCCTTCCACAGCCTTGTTGGCTTAATGCTAATTCTATTCCTGCTCAAGTCAAGAACATTTTCATCATTGCTCACACCCCACATCCAATCCATCAATTTGTCTCATCAACTCAACTGTGCACATGTCCAGAACCTGGCCACTCCTCATCTACCCTATTTGAAATATGCCATCATCTCACATGGATTACCATGAAAGCTACTTAAATCATCTCCCTGCTAAAATCCCCCAGTAACTAGAACAGTGACTAGCAGACAGTAAGCACTCAAAATACTTGTTTGCTATTTAGTATAAGTGGATGAATACAAAATGGAAAATAAGTATACACATACTTCATATACATGAATATATGAATATAATCTATTAACCTATTCAAGTAATACCACTCAAAAAGAGAAAATCATGGACATGATCCCTATTAAGTGTGAGTGAAGGAAGGTTAAACAGTTAAGTCAATCATAAGCCAAATAGTACCTTTCATCCTCAGCCGAGGGAGAAAAAGTTAGTTGTGTATAAGGAAACGTAAACCCCAGAATAAAAGTCTAAGTGAAAAGAAACAAATACACAGAAGGCAAAAATATATATATACATATATGACTTGTAGATGTGTGATACAGAACCCAGAGGATGAAAGGTGCATTCACATGGTCCAGCTACAGAACCTACGAGAGACAAGCTCTCCCTCGGGTACAATGCTAACAAGTGCCATGACAGACAGCACGTGTTCAGGTTGGGGTGACGAGTGGTCCAGGCCTGAAAATACAGCAATGTTAGTATTAACAATTTTGACTTATCTGTTCTTATAAATTAGGTATTAGGAAATATAGCCAATATAATTCCCTTGATTTAAGGAAAGCTTTTAAGGAAGCTCCTTAAAAAACGACATGGATTGGTATCTGCCACTTCTTTAAAGATGAATAACAAAATAAGATGGTTAATGGGTAGAGAAATCTATGATAAAGTGAACATAATTAGTTGTAGAATCAAGGCTGAAGGAAAAAAACCTGTGAAATACTTGAAGATGGAACAAAAGATGACTGGGTATCTTCAGCCAACACCTGTCAGTTGTTCAGCACACACCCTTCAGGATAATCTGCTTTTATGGGGCTTATTCCTTTTGTGGTCTGTGAGCTATTTTACAACTCTATTAGTTGCAGAAAATTAATAGTGATGCAAATAATTCTCATCTACAGAAATGCCAAGTCCCTCCAGTGGGCATTCAATGGACTTCCCTCTCCCACTCTGTTAACAAAGCCATGTCTGCACTACTTCTGGTCCATTAGCAAATCTGCTCTGTGGATTCCCCTTTGAAGAGGATAAAACAACTTTCCTGTCTCATCATAAATTAATGAGTTAAATAAAATCTTCAACACATTTTCTATTAGTGAGAAAGTTACGATGTACCTTTAAAACGGTATCTTTTCACAGTTATGAAGGCTTTCCACCAAGATGCCTTCAGATTCATCTGACAGAAGTAGCTAATTTTCATCACCAGGGAACACTCCACAGGCAGCTTTAGTCCAGAAACATCTATTATTGGCTTCCAGAGCTGAATGCCAAGTGGCAATAGAACTTTGCTGACTCTCTGTTTCTCTAATTTCAATTTTCCTCTCTACTAGCTCTTGTTTTGTTTTATTTCATTAAGGGAAGTATTATTCTCCATTAGTGGAAGCAATGCTTAGGAATTTGGTTTTATGGTCTGACTACTTAGTGTTCTATGTAAATTAATGAATGGATTATAGAGATTTATTATTTTTTGGTAAGAGACCGTAGAGGACTGGGTTTATTAGTCTTTTTTTTTTTAATTCTTTTTTCTTCCCTGCTTGCTTACTTGCCCATTTTAGAGCTAAAAATCAATTAAGACTTTCATGCCCACAAGGAAGGAGAATAGATAGCTCTTTGATGTCTAGACTGATTTTAGTATTTCTGTCTTTATTCTTGACCAGTGGCTGAAATTATAACTCAAATGTTTTTAGAATTGAAATTCATACAGTTAATATGTTTGGAAATTAATATTAGTTTAATAAAATTTTCACTTAATGAAAACAGTTATGTCTTATCTCAATTATCCATGTTAAGTATAATATAAATATACATTTTATGCTACTTGGGTTTATTTTTCCTAGACTCAGACAGGTTTACTGGTCAAATAAAATAAGATTATTCCTATATAATGTTTAAGATTATAAAAACTGTAAATCTATGACAAATCATTATTCTAACAAGCTTTTTATATCAACACTAATCATGTTTAGTAATATGTCAGCATGAAGAGAATTCCAGGTTCTTTAGTGTTAAATTAATTAAACAAGGAGGCCATTAGACTAAGGTGGCTCTAAGGCCTTAGTAACCTTCATAAGCAAACCAGAACAGGAGCCTGCAAATCCCTTAAGGTCAAGCAATCAAAACCTAAGAACAACCTATCCCAAAGAGCCAACTAAGCTTGCCCACAGAAGACAACTACTTAAGCCGATCAAATAATTTTCTTGCTCTGATTCCACCTCTTCTCTGTAAGCATTTCCCCCAGCTCAAGGCAGAGGAGAATCCCTAACCACCATCAGTTGGCAGTGCCTGATTAAAATTTTGCTCAAATAAACTCTTAAAATGGATAAGGTGCGTCAGTTTATCTTTTAGTATTAGGTAACATAAACCTTGGGCAGATATTAATTTAAAAATTGTTGGAAAGCTCATTAATTTACAAGAGAATACTAAAACACTGATTAGTATATGTAGTTCTAATTTTTTATGTATTTTTTGCTTATTTTTATATGCCCTACAGAAGCCTTGTCTTTGAGTCGTGCCAATGAACATGTTCATTTTTGCAACTTTAAAAGGGTGTAAAAGAGACTCAGGGGTAGGACAGTGTAATTGAAGACTTGCTGGTCTGCTAAGATGCCTGGGTAAGATGGACATTTCTCAGTTATTCTCCCCAGTTTTCTGTGAAGTAGAATTTAGTAACTTCGCCTAAAAAAATATAATTAATATGAATGGTTAAGGTTACACTAAGAGTAAAGCTGACAGAGGAATACAATTGTGCATGTGTCTGTGTTTCAAAAAGAAAAGTTAATTTTATATTTCATAAAGCAGTTGTTTTCAAGTTTTATGGTCTCTGAACTCCTTTATACTATTACATAGTTTATATACTTTGTACTACTGGGATTTACTGAGGAACCAGAAGGGCCTTTGTTTATGTGGATTACGGCTATTGATATTTTACCTCATAGAAATTGAAACTGAAAAGCTTTAAAAATATTTATTGATGCACTTTAAGATAGCAAGAACACATTGCCTGTTAACAGAAATAACATCTCAGTGTTACTATTAAATTTGTTGTGACCACGGGGCGCCTGGGTGGCTCAGTCGGTTGAGCATTCGACTTCAGCTCAGGTCATGATCTCAGTTTGGGGGTTCCAGCCCCGCGTCAGGCTCTGTGCTGACAGCTCAGAGCCTGGAGCCTGCTTCGGATTCTGTGTCTCCCTCCCTCTCTCTGATCCTCCCCTGCTCACGCTGTCTCTGTCTCTCTCTCTCTCTCAGAAATAAATAAAACATTAAAAAAAAATTGTTGTGACCACATGAATACAACTCTGTGCTTCAATAAAGTGTGAGTCTGCCACACAATAGTAAAGGCATACTGAAGAACAAAACTTGGAAATTTCACTTAACTTGCTTTAGTTTATAGTACTTGAGTCTGATGGAAAGCCCAAAATGTGTTAAAATTTTAGTCAATTGTACCTGATGTTGATGGGCTCCTGTGATTAAGAAAAAATAAAGTTTGCTCACGTAGGTTACGGTCTGTGCTTATTTTTTAAATATTTTCTTATCACTTTGATTAAATAATTTATCTGGTATTGTTTCTCAGGCACTCATGATCCTACCGTAAGGATCTGTGTGAACCTTGTCTGATAACTTTTTTTATTTTTGCCTTGGATCCTAAATATATAAAAATAAAAGTTTAAGGATATCATTTACACCTAAAACAGTCCTGGAGATTTCTCAAACAATTCCTGGAAATCAAGAAAATATGTTTTTCACTTAGAAGTGTGGGATAATTAGGCTTATTGTGTCACCACTGTAAAGGTCCATGTGAAATCACAATGGTCACTCAGCCTGTCTAGGTGAATATTTAATAGGTACAATGTTATACATATAAATATTTCAGAAATCATAGGCTTTCGGGAAATCCTTGATATTGGTTATTGACCTTATTGTCCATAATGTTTATACCTTCAGGGAAAACACTGACCAGATGCTTGCTTGTGTTGAGTTTTCCTCTAGTTAGGGTGTTCCAGTCTCTTCTATGCTGCTATTAGATAACACTACAGTGTTACAATTTCAGATATTAAATTGTTAATTTGGTGAGGGTCTTGTTTCTGTAATTTAAATCTAGCATCTTGTAGGCCAATGGTTTAAAAATTTTTTTTAATATTTATTCATTTTTGAGAGGCAGAGAGAGAGCAGTGGAGACAGAGAGAGAGAGGGAGACACAGAATCCAAAGCAAGCTCCAGGCCCTAAGCTGTCAGCACAGAGTCTAATGTGGAGCTCCAACTCAAGAACCGTGAGAACATGACCTGAGCTGAAGTCGGACGCTTAACCGACTGAGCCACCCAGGCGCCTCTTGGCCAGCGGCTTTCAACTGGGGATGCACATCACACTTATCTAGAATATATTGTTTTAAGGAAAATATAGATGTCCAGGACCTAATTCAGGCTTACTAAGTCTCTTGATAATTCTGACATGTTCTTAGTATATTTATTGTGTCTCAAATCTGAAGATTTGTTTCCTCCATAAATTAATGTTGACCCTTTTGAGACAGAGACACTGAAGGGCTCCATTAAAAAAAACTGCATTTTCCTCCTTTTGATGCTTCTCTTCCTGCCGGGACCTGCACCCCACTTTACCCATGCTTCCTAATGCACATAGTGTGCGCCCTCCTCGTGAGGGACAAGGAGCGAACGGTGTCTCTAAGACAGAAGACATGGAAGAAGGACCAGGTGAGGGTACAGGAGAAGCCCTCGTACGCGCATCCGGACCGCGGGCGCTAGACAGCTCGGCGCCAAGACCCCTGCTCCGAGGAAGAACTGACTTATGAAGGACACTTTGTTCTACCCGGTTCCTGGATGTCTGAGAGGGCACTTACCGCGGACCAGCATCCTCGATTAAAACCCCCAGACTTCAAGCAAGGACGAGACCCTCTCCCCTTTCCTTCTCTGAGTCTCCCAGACGCTGTGTCTGCACCTGCACGCCCTCTACCCCCGGTCAAGTCTGCTCTCAGCTTCTGCTGTCCCGCGTTTGGCTTCTATCCTGTGTGCAGTCGGGGACCCTCCTGGCTGGTCCTGTGGGACCCCCTCTGGGTCCTGAGACCCAGCCTGCCTGTATCACTTTTACAAATAAATGCTTTTTAATATTTTTTAAAGCAGAGATAATGCTTACTGACTTCTATGAAAATTGGTTTAGTCGCTTTCCTTCAAGAAATTTTGCTTAATTTTTTTGGGTAATCATTCTATTATTTTATTTTGCTAGCCATAAAGCAACCAAATTTCCCTGTCAGTTACACCACTCTTAATTCACATCAGACCCTTCACATTTGAAAATTATAAGTAACAACTCAACACCAGCCATTTTAAGGCTACAGATAGTTTTGTTTTCCTCTGACGCTCACTGAATGGCTCTGTAATAAGTTAGTGGAAGAGCCTGGGACCCCAACACAGGACTCAGAACCCCACGGAAAAGGAAGACACCAAGTGATTCAACTACTGACACCTCACACAATAAATGGGCTTCTCGTGACATTGCTTAGCTCTCAGACTAGACCATTGGGTTAGTCAGGATTTCAGACCTCCGTGTGGTCGGCAGCAGACAGTGTTTAAGAGGTGAACTCAACCTCTCACGGAACAGAACTAACTACCCAGGACTAAATGAATGGATGAGGGAAATTTAGTGTGCTTGTGGTCTTGGAATATTGTTGATTCTGCTTTAATGTCTTATTTTATGAATAAAGAAGCCCTTTCCCTTCCTTCTTAAGCTATCTGTAATTCAGAGGAATGTAGTAGACAATTCTTTTGTAAACTGAAATAAAATCATACCTGATTTTCAAAGATTGCCTCAAAATGTGGAATCTTTTACTAAGTCCCTTTGCTTTCCATCGCAATATAGATTTCTGTATAGTTTTAGAATGTTTTCCATCCTACCAGAATGTAAGTGGAAAACCTGATTATGAATTCAGGCCTTGCCTAGAATGTCACATTTGAGAAAGAGGCTCAGTCGGGTCCAGCTAGCCTCTGTGCAGGAGCTAAGGCCGGCTTTACTTCAAGAGTCAAGGCCCACAAAGTCCTCCTGGGCAAGCTGCTCTGGTTCCTGGTACCAGGCTGAGAGTCCCAGCCTCACAGATGCTGGGGGAAGTCACTTCCTGAATGAAATAGCACCTTAGGATGTCTTTAGACCTCAAGAAAAGAAATCCACCTGAACTTATGGGTACTGTGGATAAAACCTGGTAGAGAGTTGTTAGGCTTGGTATTTAACCTTGGGATAGCAAATAACAGAGGGAAACAACCAATCTGAAATCACCCATGAAAATGTTCAACAGAAGTTAATTTCATTTGTTCAGTGTAATGTGACTTCAGAAAGCACCTCCTGGAAGGCCCACGAACACTCCTGCTGCCACTGTGTAAATACTGGTTGAGGTCAGGGGCGCCCAAGTGGCTTGTTCAGTTAAGCTTCCAACTCTCGGTTTCGGCTCAGGTTGTAATCTCACGGTTCGGTTTGTGAGATTGATCCCTGCATCCAGATCTGCACTGACAGCGTGAAGCCTACTTAGGACTCTTTTCTTGCTCTTTCTCTTTCTGCCCTCTCACAGCCTGTGCACACTTTCTAACTCAAAATAAATAACATACTTAACAAATGTTCATAATATATTTTTAAAAGTATTATTCTGGTTCCTATATTTTAACTGGCAAGGCATGTAGAACCCTTAGGAAAACAACTCAGATCAAGGTACTTTAGGTCTTTCTTGTTCTGTGGAGCTGAAAACTTCCATATATATATGAAAGCCAAGGTATTTTTCAAGTTCTTGGAAGGCTACTACCAGAAAATCCACAAAATGTCTTTTAAGAATCTACTATGCAAAAATAATGGGTGAAGTACAAGAAATAGGATCTGCTGCAAGTAGAACGGAGACTGGAACTTAGGCGCTCTTTCTGCATTTCCTTGTCACTGTCTCCATACCTAAAGGGCTTACCCCCTGGGGGTGTCTAAGACGTGAGATAATGAAGTACTTGCAGAGCGGGCGCACGATTAATACTTCTGTTAAAAGTAAATATTAATGCTAGCAGTTTTGCAAATTATAACCTTCACAGTATGTTAATTCATGAGAATACAAATCATGTCTCAACTCAGTCATTTACTTATGTAACCTTTGCTACATGCCCCATTTCACCAATGGTAATCAAAGCAGGGAAAATAAAGTCCGGCCACTGCATTCTCCTCCATGATGGTAACCTGATGTTCCACCAACCTGCACCACCCCACTTCCCCATCACGAAACTGATAAGGAAGGTGATATTCTCGGTGTACAAATCTAATGAGAATCAGTAAGCCTTGCTTCCCATTATTGTAAGAGACCAAAAAAGACCAGCTAACATTTGTTAGAACCAACCATATTCAGCGCTGAAAAATTATGAAACAATTGTTTACAACTGAGACCCGCATTTACCTGTCCTGTAAGATGCATCCCTACTCTATTAAAAGTTGATTCCGCAGGACAAAGTTGAACTTCACCTGTGCCCTGTGCCCCAGAACATAGAGCATAGGTTAAAAAACCTTCCCACCCTTTCGTGTTCTGAAACCAGCACAACACAAAGGACCATCCCTGTCTCTCATGCTATCAGACAGGGCTGTCGAAAAGATGACCACAGGCCCAAAGCGGCATCACTTGAGCGAGGCCAAATCACCAAACCACATTAACACCCAACCTAACTGCAGTTTCAACCTCCCCCAGAAATGCAGTGTTAACCATCAGTCAGGACTTTTCTAATCGGCAGGGGCGAGGTCATCGGCCAGCGAGCCTTCTCCCTACCCGCAGGGAGAGAAGGTAACCTGCGAAGACCCCTGCTCCTCCCTTTATGGGAAGGTGATCTTGCCTGAAGCAATAGTTTCTTCTGTTTTGCCCTTAACTTCTTTGTCCTACACTCATTATAAAAACTTTCTATTTTGTATAGCTCTTTGGTGGCTCCCGACTTCTTGCCAGATTCGTGAAAGCCCATCAGATCTTCAAATCTACTCAGCAACTTTTTTTTTTTTAAATGATTGCTTATTTTTGAGAGAGAGAGAGAGAGAGTCGCAGCATGAGTGGGGGCAGGGCAGAGAAAAAGGAAGACACAGAATTCCAAGCAGGCTCCAGGCTCTGAACTGTCGGCAAAGAACCCAACATGGGGCTAGAACTCATGGACTGCGAGATCATGACCTGAGCCGAAGTGAGATGCCCAACCAACTGAGCCACCACGTGCCCCAGCAATTTTATTTTTTAACTGGATGTACCACCATGCCTCCTCAGAGACTCAGATAAGGCCATCTCCGTCCTTATCGTGATGACCATAATACTTGCTAATGGCTCCCTAGGTGACCTGCCCCTTTAAAGCCCTGGACCACCTCCTCTCCTTGGTGACATTCTCATTAATGCAGATAGTCCCTATAACAACAGTCTGAATACAAAGATCTTTTTTAATGTTTATTGAGAGAGAGAGAACAAACCCCAAGTGGCTCCACGCTGTCAGCACAGAGCCCAACATGGGGCTCGATCCCACAAACCATGAGATCATGACTTGAGGTGAAATCAAGAGTCAGATGCTTAACCGACTGAGCCACCCAGGTGCCC
Organism: Crocuta crocuta; assembly: GCF_008692635.1. Taxonomy (NCBI): domain Eukaryota; kingdom Metazoa; phylum Chordata; class Mammalia; order Carnivora; family Hyaenidae; genus Crocuta; species Crocuta crocuta. Next base: position 122,716 of record NW_027528385.1, on the reverse strand, counting down.
CTGAATACAAAGACTTTAACTGTCTTGCATATTTTGTTTTTCACAGTTTTGCTGTGTGGCTCAGGTGGGTTTATTCCTCCTTCTTCACCATACCCTGTGCACCATTCCTGACGTGATCTATGAGCCCAACAATGAGTCCAGCTCCTGATTCTATCCTCCACACTCTTGCCTTCTGATACTGTAGTAAGAACTTGATTTTGATTCTTTTTGAGTATTTACTTAATTTCTAGGGCCAACTTCCTTTGTTTTATTTATTTATTTTTTTTAAGTTTATTTGTTTGGAGAGAAAGAGAGAGCACAGGCAGGGGAGGGGCAGAGAGGGAAAGGGAGAATCCCAAGCAGGCTCCCTGCTATTAGGGCAGAATCCAACTCGAGGCTTGATCTAAGGAACCATGAGATCATGACCTGGGCCAAAATCAAGAGTCCTGCACTTAACTGACTGAGCCACCCAGGCATCCCTCCCTTTGGTTTTATGATCGACCATTCAGTTCTCTCTTTAAAGGGGATGATGGTTTATAGAGATCTTATCTTTGTTGTGTGAAAAATGATGAAGAATCTGTTTTTTTCTGTTTATTTTTCTGCTTTGAACTCAAAACTGATAAGTTTATTTCGGGGCGCCTAGGTGGCTCAGTCGGTTAAGCGTCTGACTTCGGCTCAGGTCATGATCTCACAGTTTGTGGGTTCGAGCCCCGCGTCGGGCTCTGTGCTGACAACTAGCTCAGAGCCTGGACCCTGTTTCGGATTCCGTGTCTCCCTCTCTCTCTGACCCTCCCCTGCTTACACTGTCTCTCTTTCTCAGGAATAAATAAAACATTTAAAAAAATTTTAAAAAAACTGTTAAGTATTTCATGCCACCAAGTAGGTATCTGGACTGATATCTACTAAGCATGTTTATGCTTAGCTGCAAGTGAAATTCTATAATTGGAACTAAAAGACCCATGTCTCTACATGTATATACGTGTAATTCAGAGAGGACATTATCACACATTTGACATGACCACCATGAGATGATGTTACCAAATGAGATTAAAAGGTTTCTTAAAGAAGCTATACTGTGGCTGGCTTAGAAAGACTGACTTATAAATTGAATATTCCTAAAATCTCCAGAAATTAAGCACATTGAACTCCCAGTATTTTCAACAATTAACATGAAAATTATTCTCCTAGAAATCCAAATGTTTTAAGAATTCAAGTTCACATATTTTGGTAAATCTCTGGCAAATGACACTAGTTGAATATTTTTGCTTTATTAAAAACAGCTATCTCTTCTATGAGTTATCAGAGAGAAGTATAATAAAATAGTGTATTTTTATTCTTCTTGTGCATGTCTTCCTAATCTTACACAGACTAAGTATTATTTCTATATAATGTTTAAGATTATGAAAACTGTAAATTTGTATTTAACCAAAATGAATCATTATTTTGAAAAGTTTTACTTTAACAGCAACTATGTTATACGTGATGAAATCTTGAAGATAATATCCAAGACATTTGGATAACTTGAAACCTTCATCTAATGCTAAACTGAGTTAATTAACGGATATTCATTAATCACTGCTCAGTAAGAGAGAATACAGAAATTCTAATAACTAAGCAAATTTTTAGGTTACATGATTTTGATTCTTATTTTTATAAGCTACAGAGACAACGAAATACATAAAAATGCTGGTGTGTGATGCTTTACATTTATTCATCCTCAGTTTTCCCAGTGGTTGCTTTAGTAAATAACTTTAGTAACTAATTTCAGAAATTAGTCACTTTTTGGGGCACCTGGGTGGCTGTAAGTTAAGCATCTAACTCTTGGTTTTGGCTCAGGTCATGATTTCACAATTGTGAGGTGGAGCCCCATGTCGGGTTCTATGCTAATCATGGAGTCTGTTTGAGATTCTCTCTCCCTTCCCCCCCTCCCCCCGCTTGATTCACGCACGTGCACACTCTCTCTCTCTCTGCTCCCCACCTCCGTAAATAAGTAAATAAATAACTAAATGTCTTTTAAAAAAAGAAGTTAGTTATTTTAGTTAGAAGTTAAAATCAATATACTAGGTGGCGATACTTTTTTAAAGAAAGACAACTGCGTACATACTTCTACAATTTGATCCCCAAGCTGGGCTCTGGGCTGACAGTGCAAAGCCTGCCTGGGATTCTCTCTTCCTGTCTCTCCCTCTCCCCCAGTATATTCTCTCTCTCTCTCTCTCTCTCTCAAAATAAATACATAAACACTTAAAATAAAATGAATTTATTCATTCATTCTTCTGTGTAACTTGTTTAGATAACAAAAATTCTTTATTTTACCAAAATTGCCTTCTATGGTTTATGTTCTTTATTGCTTCCTTGTGTATTTAAGAAATCTAGTCATTTAAGAAAAAGGTGAGGCATTTTAAAGTTATGTTACCTCTGTGCTTATTTGTAAAATCCTTTTGTCACCATGATTAAGTAATCAAGTATTGTTTCTAAGTAACCTATGATCCTACCTTAATCAAGTGCTCAAAATTTCCTGACAACTTTTGATAATTTTCCCCTAAATCAAATCCTAAAGCTGTCAGAGATACACCTAGAAAATCACAAAGATTTTTTTTCTTCCACCACATGGAAAGCAGGATGTTAGAAATCATTAGGTCAATGTGATATGTTACTATTGATGAGTGGTATGGGAAGACTTGTCACATCAGAAACGACACTTAGTCTTTCTCAGGTTCAATTTTGTGAGTAAAGTGTTACTGACATACACATTACTAGGTCCTACCCTGACCCAGCCAATCTCTTTACTTGACATATTCTTGGTCTACTCCATTTACATAGTTAGGATATCCATGGTATATTATATCTTGGGGTTATTTTGTTACACCTGAAGTTTTTTTTTTTTCTGTAAAGACTATGTTCTTCCATTTTTATAATTACACATACTATCCACTCTTCTTTGAAGATAGGGCTAACGATTATGCTTACAGATATTGGCTGTACTGCTCCCTATCAGCTGTGTTATTCTCACCACGTTCTCCCTCAGCTGCATTATTCTACTCTGATCAGACCTTTTACTTTTGAGAGTTACCAGTAATAAGTTAGCCACAGGCATTTAGAATCTTTGTCGCCTGCAGGCTCTTATTTCACTTTGATGCTTCCTGACCTGCATTTGCAATCACCTAGAGGCCAGAGTGATTTGCCTTCAAATAAAGACCCTCTTACAAGCCATGGAAAAGGAATATACCAAACACTTTGGGTACACTCCCCTGGTGGCATCATTTAAACAATGCTAAGACCCTACTACAAGTGGATTGAGTCAGGCTTTCCAGAATTCTGGTGGAGAAGCAGATAGCTTCCTGAGGCTAATAACCCATGATCAAGCAAAGTGAGAATTAATTCCACAGATCTAAATGAACTACTGAAGAGAGACTGTGGCTTTTATATGGAATATTTTAATGTTTTATTTTTTGAATATAAGGAAACTGTTCTTCTTATGCTGTCTACGTTTTATAACAATTTGGTCAATGAAGCTTTTGCAAAAAGAAAGGACACATTTAGAAATGGTATCTGAATCTCTCTGCCTGACCCCTCCAGAATTTTGGAATTCAGTATTATTTAGTGTTTTTACTTTCTGAGCAATATAATTATTTGTCCAGGTTCAAAAAGAATTTTGTCTTTTTTGTTACCAGCATGTAACAGAAAAAACTGGTTATGCAACAATGGCCTTGACTGGAAGATCATATGTGAGTATATTACTCGCTGAACGAGTAACGACCAGACACTTTTAAGGAACTAAGGTCAATTTTATGGCACCGATGCTTGCTAAAGCCCTCCTGGGAAAACCAGCCTGTACCTGGTTTCCCAGATTCCTGACTTACTCATCAGCAAGAACCTTCACTTTGCAGCAGGCCCAGGAAGAGCAGGACATGCTGGGGACCTCGGGAGAAAAGAATTTATGCAAAGACACTTAAGGTGAAATCTAACAGCAAGCTCTTGGCTTCCTAGCCCCAAGACGCTTTTAAATGTGCAGTCTAAGGTCCCTTATGAAAACTTCCCGCAAACTATTCTTGCTACACCTATGTAAATAAATCTAATGAGACCAGTCTTGTCTTGCGATCATAAATAATCTCTCTTTGATTATTAGAGGAGGGACTATGGGAAAAAAAACTGTGTCTCAGTCTCTGTGGGAAACTATGCATTGTTTACTCTACACCATTCCAGGATATCAGATCTTAGCCATGTTCACTGTCTGAGTTATTTTGCACCTCTTTGTACGCTGCAGGGAACTGATGGATGTGAAAGCTCCATTTTTTTTTTCTTTTTTGGTAGAAATTCATTTGACTTCCTTTTTCCTTATNATCCCTTCTTAATAAAGACTCTAGAGAAAGTTGGGATAGAAGGAAAAACCAGTTTCTATCCCTACCTGCACACTGGCCCCATTCCTGTTGCCTTACCCAAATTGTCAATCCTTAACCAAATTTCCAGTTCTCTGGTTTCCTTCAATATCTGGCTACAAGCTCTCAAACTAACATTCCCAATGTTTTCCCCACCTGATTTGGCCTCACCAAGAACTAGCACCTCACTGCCCCAATCTGTGTCTGGACTTCAGTGACCATTAAGCTGGCCCTTTTGCCCAGGCTGGAAGAAGCCCCAAGCACTGAGCCCTGCGTGACCATGCATGAGCAGGACCCTCTCTGGACAGGCCACAGGGAGGTGGGCCACAACGCTCAGGTTCCACATGCCTTTGGAGGACAGGTGACCACACCTGTGGGCAACCTGGTTCAAGACCCTCGAGACAATATGCCGTGCTGCAAAGCTGCACGATATCCGTCCACCAGACCTGAGGACCCATTGGGCTGGTTCCCCTCTGCGCTCAGCTCCTGACTATAATATCACCTTCTACACCAGTTTGTATCCTTCATTTTCATTTCTGGAATCCTTATTTTAGGATGCCTGACCTCCAGGACCATAAAACAACAGACCTTGGCCATCACCTCTCAACAGATGGGAAGCACCACCAGCAAGAGTCCTCCAGAGACTATTTCTTAGATGCGAGTTTGCCTCCAAGGTTATGATCGCCTCTGAGTTGTTCAGGGAGGAATGGCATTCACTTTGAACACAAAGCAGCACTGACAAAGTGGAAGCCAAGTTCTGTGCTCCTGGACAGCAGTGTTGGTTGGTAAGGTCCTCCCTCAGTGTTTGGAAAGGCTAACCCCAAAGGGCCACTTTGATCCCCAATAATCCAAGAAAAGACCCATCACCACCTTTCTCCCTTCATGACTCAGGTAAGACTCCTCATTCTTGCTCTTGTTTCCCAAACACTCCCTAACGACACCTTTACCTGCCTATCAAACCCAGGCCTTCTTTGCTCGGAGCATTCCTTCCTCAGGAATGACCTCCATATCACCAGGCTCTGAATTAAATCATCCCTTCACTGCCCAGTCCATGTGGTCTTTAATCTCTTCTGCACATGTTGTTTACACTCCCGGGAACAGAGTTTTGATAAAGTTTGTGATTACTCAAGCAGTAGTCTTATTATATCTACACAAGTTTTCATTTCAAACGTCAAGTTTACCCTCTTCTGTCAGTTTTTAATAAAAGGTGATAAAAAGATGAGGAAATCCTTGCACCATTATTTAAGGGAAGGAGAACCATCCAATTAATAAGAAAGAATACTCTAAGATACTAATACTCATTTAGTCTTTAAATAATAAATAAGCCAGAACAATTTCTCAAGCAAAGGAGTTCGGCAGATAAGGTCAGACAGATATCCTGATAGCCTAGACACAGAATGAAAAAATATGCAAAGAAATATTCATGAAACCAAGGGCCTCCATGGGGAATCTCAGAGTAGTTTGTATGGATTCAACAAGATGTCACTTATGAGATAAACATTACAGAGCCTTCCTTAAGACGGCAAAGAGGATACATTTGGGGAAGAATTATGAAAAGACTGGACATAAGGTCAAAAGATATAATAATAAGCCACTGCAAAAACACAGCCCAATGAGAGAGGATGGAGGTCACGGGTTTAACTGTGTTCATCAGATGTGAGAATAAACATGAGCATACAGCATGCATCTTCACATTTTAGTTATAAATATGAAGATCTCAGAAATGAAAGAAGTATGATAAAAATCATACGGACAGCCTCAAGAAAAGTTGAAATAATTATCTTATTATTTGCAATATAATAATATAAAATGAAACTCTCTCACTCTTCTGCAAATCATACCTGTTCCCACATTGTATCTGCTACTGAGTGCCTATTACAGAAAGAGAAAGAACTACTCTGTGATATCTTTGACACTGTGGCTCAGTGAGAAAGAAAATATAGGGCTCTGTACCTCAAAAAGGAAAAGCACTTGTCAAAAAACAGCTATACAGCACCAAAGAGTAGTCAAAGCCAACACTGAAAGGTAACCCTATGAAAAAATCTAATAAACAGGAAGAAACAAATCACAAATATAAACAACAGCACTCAATTTCAGCAAAAGCATTTTCTGGAAGTTCTAAAGTAGTGAGTGGTGGAAGAAAACATAAGTATTTGGGAAACAGTCCGATTGGTTTTATTTTCGTAACATCAAGGGTAGGTCAAATCAAACAAATGTACATGTTTTATTAGTGACAAAAGAGAAACACTTTAAAAATAAAACATTCTTAAAAAATGAATAAATAAAATAAAAATGAAAAATAAATAAAACATTCTTTGAAATGTTTTGGGCTTAGGTATCATTTCATGAGTGACAGTGAAACTTCTTTTCCTAAAAAGGAAATGAAATCAAATAATTGGCACATTTACCAAGATTACTGATTCTGTTCACTGTCAGTAGTCGAAGCCCACCTAGATACGGGGGCACCACCGGAATCATACGTCTTTACGAATTGTGAATATAGAGAGAACAAAAAAGAGCAAATTAAATATGACAAGAGATAAGTTGTGGAAAACATCTTCCAATCACTTCCTGAAAATATTCTATTCTCTAGATCCCCGGCAAATGCATCATTAAAGTGTCTTCAGAAAGACTCACTCTAGATCCAAGTGATGAAAGTTTTTTTATTTTTTATTTTTATGGTAATATGCAGCTCCCTAGATGTCTGCTTCAACTGCTGATATCCCCTTTTTAATCTGACAATAAATTCTATGCTCTAAAACTGGGCTCACTGCAGGAAAATGGAGCAAAAATATTTAATTTTCTTATATTAATCTTTTCATAGCTTAATTGTACTCCCTTATATCCTTTTTCCTTATATGAAGTTTGTCTTCCATTAGGAGGATTACAGGGAATTAATACTTCTAAAAAATATAATACCTTTCTAAACGTTCTCAAATGACACAATGATAGTTGATCAATAAAGTGTCATCAACTTTGAAAACTTACATACTAGAAAAGACTAATTTTTACAGTAAAACAATGATGGTGACCAATAAAATGTCAGTATCAATTCTGAATATTTACATATTGGAAAAGACTAATTTTTATAGTACAACGAGCATAGAGAAAAGGTAAAACCAAGTTCTTGATTCACCAATACCTCTAATATGTTAAAAAAAATAATACACATGTATTACCTCACTTAGCATGCTTTATGCAACCTTTTTTTTCCCCTTAGTTTATTGTCAAGTTGGTTTCCATATAACACCCAGTGCTCATCTCCACAAGTGCCTCCTCCATGCCCATCTCCCCCCTCCCCCCACATCCATCAGTCCTCAGTTTGTTTCTCAGCATTCAAGAGTCTCTCATGGTTTGCCTCTCTCCCTTTCCCCCACCATTTCCCCCCTTCTTCTCCCCCATGGTCCTCCGTTAAGGTCCTCCTAATCCTCCTGTACATGCAAACATATGATATTTATCCTTCTCTGCCTGACTTATTTCGCTCAGCAGAACACCCTCAAGGTCCATCCATGTTGCTACACATGGCCAGATTTCATCCTTTCTCATTGCGATGTAGTATTCCATTGTGTAGATGAGCCACATCTTCTTGATCCATTCTTCTGTTGATGGACACTTAGGCTCTTTCCATGTTTTGGCTATTGTTGAGAGTGCTGCTATGAATATTGGGGTCCATGTACCCCTATGCATCAGCACTGCTGGATCCCTTGGGTAAATTCCTAGCAGTGCTATTGCTAGGTCCTAGGGGAGTTCTATTGTTAATGTTTTGAGGAACCTCCACACTGTTTTCCAGAGGGGCTGCACCAGTTTACATTCCCACCAACAGTGTAGGAGGGTGCCCATTTCTCCACATCCTCGCCAGCATCTAGAGTTCTCTGATTTGCTCATTTTAGCCACTCTGACTGGCGTGAGGTGGTATCTCAGTGTGGTTTTGATTTGTATTTCCCTGATGAGGAGGGATGCTGAGCATCGTTTCATGTGTCTGTTGGCCATCTGGATGTCCTCTTTGGAGAAGTGTCTGCTCATGTCTTCCCTTTATGCAGCAATCTTAATGTCTCAAACTACAAACCCCTTTGACTCTACACACACATACACACACACACCAGCCTCGCTCTGAACGTGAAGAACCAGAGGCAGGAAGGCTCTACCAGCGATGAGGACACGGTTTCTGATTGAATGTTTGTGTCCCTATCCACCAACGTGATGGCATCTGGAGGTGGGGCTCAGAGGGGCAACTAGGTCGTGAGAGAGGAACCCTCCCGAGTGGGACTGGTGCCCCCGGGAGTCCCCTGGGAGCTCCCTGCCCCTTGGGCCATGTTTGGACACAGAAGACAGCTGTCTACGAACCAGGAAGCGGGCCCTCAGCAGACACCAAACCTGCCGGACCTCGATCTTGGGCTTCCGCCCCCAGAACTGTGAGAAATAAGTGTCTGCTGTGTACAAGCCACTGAGTCTATGGTGTTCCGTTACACCGGCCGGAAGAGACGAAGACGCCCAACGCCAGACCTCATGTGCGCGCGGCCGGGCCTCCACCCCGACCTGTGTGTGTGTGGCTGAGCCTCCACTCTGCGGAATGGCGTTCCCTTGGGCAACGGGGCCAGGGCAAGCAAAGTAGTTATTAGTGGAGAACATCCTCACCTTCACGAAAAGAAGTATTCAAAGAAGAACAGCATCTCAGAAGGACGACAGCTTGAAGGAGTGCTCACACTAGCTAAGTGTGGGACAGTCTCATCCTCCTCCCAAAACAGGTGACAGCAACGAACTACAACCTACTAAGTACCACAAGCATCTATGAGTCCACACAGTAAGTAGTGGGGGAAGAGGGCCTGTCGGGCATGAGGGAGGGCAGGCAGTGCAGGGCTGGTCCTAGTCACTGAGGCCACCTGCAGAACAGAAACAGTCACTTTGTGTTCCAGAAAGACGGGCTTCTGAGCCTGAACTGTGGTGTGACCTTTGAGAGAAACTTGCTCAACGTACTTTTGCTCCAGGGAGGGGCAGAAGGCCCTTCCACCACCTTCTCCAAATATAACCCTAAACTCACCAAATCTGGCCCTTAGGAAACCAGTGGGGTCGATGTGGGGGAACGGAGGGAAATTCATGGGACTTGCAGGCTGGTGCTGTTATTTCGAGTCAAAGCCACATGCCTCTACCCTTGACCCACAGGGGTCACACCACAGACTGCCGCCCTCCACAGCTGTGTCCGAGTCCTAGTGTCCCAGGAATTTTGCTGCATTGTGCTAAATTCTCACTCAAAACACTGGAATGACAACAGCAAAAAAATTATCAAAAGCTAAAGGAAGAAAAAGCCACAACCTGATCAATATTGGAAAAGATGTCAGTGCCTTTTTTTTAATGAGCAGAAACAGATTATGGCCAATGGATTTATTTTAAAAATAAAAAGCGGAAGACACTTATACAGAAAAATAAAACCACTTAACTCCAAAAAAAAAATTTTCAAAATTGGTAATCTCTCCTAATGAAGACCAGATTAAGCAGTGCTGTTGACCAAACCACTGCGGTTTGACAGCCATTGTATATTATATTATTTTCTTACAAAGACTCATCATTGATACATTAACTAAATCTTAACTCATGGCCAAAAGCCACAAAAGCACATGCCAAAATCTATTTGAAATGCCTCATATTTTATTTTTTTTTTTGCAAAGTCCACAATAAGGCCTCATTGATTCTAAGCTGTAGTTTTATCTGTCACACTTCTATTTAACCCCTCTTCTTCTCAATAATGCTATTTTCTGTTCTTTTTTTAAGTTACTAAAGTATCCTGGGTTAACAGCCAATAATTCATATCCCTAATCTTATTTGGAAAGGAATGACTTTAAAAATGAATTTAAAAAAAAAAAGAGTTGAAGGGACTTCACAAAAGGAACGGTAATAAATATCTTATGATTTGGAGGGGATGGCTGTTCCTCCAGAGAAGACAAGAAAAACCTGCTTGGGAAAACCACCCACATTTACAGTGGGACCTGGCCTTGCTGGACAGATGTATCGAGCTCTGCATTTCTCTGTGCATATGACCTATTTCTGTCCTGTCTTAGGGGCATCACAAACAAGACAGCTTGTGCCCTGTTCACACATCTCTCTGATGTCAGTGGAAATAAGCCATAAGATGTGGAGGCCGCCCCTGCTTCCTTTCTTCGGTTCCCTGTCTGGCTTCGTCCCGAGGCCACAACAGTTCCAGGAGATACATCCAGCCATAACAAAGCTCTGAGGAGCAGAGAGGCATTTCTTCCCAGGCCTCTCTCGAGTGAGAAAACACTTTTTTTTTTCCAGAAACCTCCCAGTAAGACTTCCCCTCCGCATCTCATTGGGCAGAAGTGAGTCATATTCCCAAACTAATTGCTGGTAAGAGGACCAGATCGAGCATGATTAGCCTGGACTAATCATCCAAGGGCAGAATGGGTGGGGGGAGGGGCGGGAGGCAGAGAGGTGGCAGGAAGGGAGTGACTGGGACACACCAACAGTTCCCTGTACCCTGGCTGCTCAGCAAAGAGAAAGCCTTTTCACCAGAGACCCAGGGCTGTGCGTGTCTCACTCATCTGCAGTTTCCTGGACTCACGAAGAATCCTTTTGGTTGATTTTTTTTTTTAAACATCAAGATTCAGATTTGCTACTTCAGCAAATTACTTTGCTGGAGTTTCTACATATCTGAAAGAGATTAATTTGATTATTTCTCAACTTGGGTTGAGGCTACCTTGGTCTACTCTCAGTTGGTATAATTAGCAAGCTTGCCTTAGAAGCTATGTCTAAGTATTTGCATCTGGAATGCGCACCTTTTGTTTGCCCAGCGTTTCAGGTCAGGCAGACCATAGGCCTAATTCTTCAAGTGTTCCCTTCAAGTGCCCCACAGACCTCTCCCGGTGGGGAGAGCACTATGCCGGCCTCTCTTACACCAGGCACGGCCCACGGTGACCGCGGATGGCACAAGAGGCTGTATCTGGGAGCCACCCTGACTGTCCCTTGTGGCCGTCACCTCCAATGCAAAACACAGCACACATCCGACAATGCGTGCAGAATCAGTCACTCTGGATTGAACACAGAAAACACATTAAACAAAACGTGGCATTCTTTGAAGCTTCTTTTTTTAATGTTTTCTATGTAAATATTGTTTCTCCTATAACAAGGAAAAAAAATAATAACATGTTCATGGAGCCAATAGTATCGCCACACCACCATCTCGAGGCAGCTGGTTGTCAGATAGCTTCACAAAGTTAACACCTGCTGGGGGCGGGGGAGTGCGACACCTGTCATAACGTGCGCATTCCTACCACCGCCAGCTCTGGGTACACCGCGCCAAGAGCTATATGTCAAAGCCGTTATGGATCACTGAAACACCTGCGTTAGACACCGGGGGCACCTGCAGTCTCCGTAAACTCACCTATCAAAGCGTCTGCCTTCCAAAGCCCTACCCAGGAACTCAGGCCCTATCTTACAGCATACGGCAGGTCTGAACAATGGGTAATTATTTATAGGGACATTCATAAAGGTGTCATCTTCCAGGAAGTGTGGCAATTCCCCTAAGTGGGTAATAACAACATACACGTGCTGAATTTTCAAGAAACAAAATAAATATCACCTGTCATTTGGATGAGTCACTGCTATTTCAACTTGAAAGTTAAGCTTAAAAACCAAACAACCCGCGAGATTATATGCTTCTAGCCAAGTGCACTATCTGATGGCACATGGCCACGGCCCCGGGATCCACTGCAAACTGTAAAAGTGCATTCACGAAATATCAAAGTCTCCGCTAGGACAGCGAAGCACTGACGCGGGAGCCTCTCCGAGACATGCTATTAGAGACGATAATCCGTTTTCAACCTGAAGGGGCCCAAAGAGCCCATTTTCTTTATTCGAGAAGGCTTCTAGGTCTCTCCAGCTCTCTTCTCCCCTGTCCCTGGACAGCCTGTCCCAACTGCTCCTCAGCCCTCTCTTGGTCCCCTCCTGCACCGGTACCTTCTTCCTTCTCCCCGCTGCAAGCTTCCTTCCGTAGACAAGTCAGACAAGGAGCTACAACTCCAAATCTACTGCCTCCACGGCAAAGGCGCCAGAGCTCTCGGAAACCTTTCTAGCACCTCCATGTGACAGTAAAATTGGTGAATCCATCTAAAAAGAGGGCATAGCGTCCACCAAGCTCTTGGATATAACACTGAACACGTTACACACAGCTGACATAGGTCCACTGGGAGATCTCAGTTATGTGCAGATGCTTCTAAGGATAGCAGGAAAAAAAGGGAAAAAAAAGCAAAGTATTTGTTGGGAATTCTGAGGAAACAAATCACCAAAATACAAATCACGGACTGTAAAAACCCATGCTTTGTGCTCCCTGGGTTAGGTGACAGGGGATGATTCACACTAATAGCCCCATCTAACAGAGGTTCTCACCTGGGCGGTGGGCCATCATTTCAGAACCACGTGGGGAGCTTTTAAAACATATGCCAAGGGGCGCCTGTGGGGGCTCAGTCAGTTAAGCGTCCGACTTGAGCTCAGGTCATGCTCTCACAGCTGGTGGGTTTGAACCCTGCGTCAGGCTCTGTGCTGACAGCTCGGAGTCTGGAGCCTGCTTCAGATTCTGTGTCTCCCTCACTCCATCCCTCCCCTGCTCATGCTCTCTCTCTCTCTCTCTCTCTCTCTCTCAAAAATAAACAATAAACAAATAAATAAATAGAATGCCCAAATCTCCTTCCCCCTGTACCCAGAGATCCTGCTTTGGCCCAGGCATGACTGTGGTCAATATACCCAGTAAGAGACATTGTTTGGAACATCCTGGAACTTGGAGGCCATTTTTATTAAACACATATTATGGTCTCAGGGGGGCAGGGATAGGAAAGCAAGCTAGCAGAGGGGCAGAGACCCAGTTTACTTTGAGTTATAGCATCAACACTTGGCCATAACTGTCACCCACATTTGTGCTGGAAAAACTAGCTAACATTTAATAAGTGCCTCTACATATCAGATATCATCTGCGTATTTCAATACATTTAATTAGAATAAGACATTTGAGATTGACTCTGTTCTTATACCTGTTTTGTGTATGAGGAAGCATAGGCACAGAAATGTTAAGTAACTAATTTCACGCGACAGAACCAATATGGAACGGGGCTGGGATTTGAACGCAGGGAGTCTGGCTCAGGAATCCACACTTTAAGCAAAAATGTAGGACAGTACAAAACCTTCCTGCTTTCATTGATAAAGACCATCTTACAAGTTTAGGAAGACTATTCAAAAACAGATGAGGCATGTCGTGACGCTTATGATACTGTGTGATGGCTAAAGGCACCAGAAATGGTGTAACATGTTTACTCAAAAAGAAGGGGTTGGGGTCCTTGGGTGGTTTAGTTAGTTGATCGTTCAGCTCTAGATTTTGCCTCAGGTCATGATCCCAGGGTTGTGGGACTGAGCCCCGTGTCCGGCTCCACGCTGGGCATGGAGCCTGCTTGGGATTCTCTCTCTCCCTCCCTCTCTTTACCCCCTCCTTCAGCTCATTCACACTTGCTCTCTCTAAAATAAAAAGCAGAACGAAAATGAAGGCAACCCTTATTTACTCAGCAAATACTTACTGAACACCTATTTTGTGTGTGATACTGAGTATTAAGAGATGAATAGGACACAGTCTATTCTATTATTGGAACATATACAAGCTATTATTCATCATCTGTTCTCTATTTAAGAAACTTGTAGAAATTAAAGCATTTAATCTGGTGTGTAGCATCTTCTTCCTCCTCCTCCTCCTCTTCTTCCTCTAATTCTTCTCCCTCTCCTTCTCCTTCTACCGCTGTCAACATAAGTATGCTTGTATAACATGAGGTATTTGGGCCCCCATTCCCGTCTAAGCCTCCAAACTTAGGAAGGCCAGCTGTAACCTTTTCTGTGCTTTGACCCACAGCTTGCCCTCTCGTGGGGAGAGGTAGCTCTGAAAGGTTTTAAAACACAGCCACTTGTGAAAAGCCATCCAGTTGATGACTTACCTTACTTAAAGGAAACATTTTGTGGGGCGCCTGTATGGCTCAGTCTCTTACGTGTCCAACTCCTGATTCAGACTCAGGTCAGGATCTCACAGTTTGTGAGATCAAGCCCCACATTGGGCTCTGTGCTGACAGTGTGGAACCTGCTTGGGATATTCTCTCTCTCTCTCTCAAAATAAATAAATATTTAAAAAACAAACATTTTGCTGGGGATAATAATATTTTGAACGACAAGAAAAATGATAGAAGTAGTCATTCTGTCAAATAGCTGATGTTTGCTTGTTTGCTTGTATCTTGTCAGCTTTATGGGTTATTCACAATAGGGAGATTGTTCTGAGCTACTCATTCTACCATTCCTGAAAATAATGGGTAGACCTGGGGCACCTGGGTGGCTCAGTCGGTTAAGCGTCCGACTTCAGCTCAGGTCATGAACTCATGGTTCGTGGGTTTGAGCCCTGCGTCGGGCTCTGTGGTGATAGTTAGCTCAGAGCTTGGAGCCCGTTTCGGTTTCTGTATTTCTCTCTTTCTCTGACTCTCCCCTGCTCATGCTGTCTCTCTTGCTCTCTCTTTCAGAAATAAATAAAACATTAAAAATTTTTTAAAAATAAAAAAGAAAGAAAATAATGGGTAAATTCTAACAGCCATTAAAAACAACATCTGGAAAACAGTGTGGAGGTTCCTCAAAACATTAACAATAGAACTCCCCTAGGACCCAGCAATTGCACTGCTAGGAATTTACCCAAGGGATACAGGAGTGCTGATGCATAGGGGCACGTGGACCCCAATGTTCATAGCAGCACTCTCAACAATAGCCAAAACATGGAAAGAGCCCAAGTGTCCATCAACAGACAAACGATCAAGAAGATGTGGTTTATCTATACCATGGAATACTACATGGCAATGAGAAAGAATGAAATCTGGCCATGTGTAGCAACATGGATGGAACTTGAGGGTGCTATGCTGAGCAAAATAAGTAAGGCAGAGAAGGACAGACACCATATGTTTGCACATAAAGGTGGATTAGGAGGAACTTAACAAAGGACCATGGAGGAGAAGGGGAAAAATAGTTGGAGGAGAGGGAGGGAGGCAAACCATGAGAGACTCTTGAATGCTGAGGACAAACTGAGGGCTTATTGGGGTGGGGGAGAGGAGAAAGGGGGTGATGGGCATGGAGGAGGGCACTTGTTGGGATGAGCACTGGGTGTTATATGGAAACCAACTTGACAATAAACCATTTGATAAAAAAATTTTTTTAATTAAAAAAATAAACAAAAACAACAAAAACCCTATTCTAAGTAGAAACAGTTTATCCTAGTAGTCAGAATAAACAAAAAAGCTTTGAAGAAAAAAATGTCACATATGTTTACCATAGTACTAGCATTCATGTTCTTCAGACTCTTATGTCCTGAGAATACTAAACAAGCAACAGAGAAAACAGGTTAAGATTGGTCTTAGCATGTTATTTTTCTCTCATCTTTTCAGATGGAGAAATACATCTCCTTGTCAATAACCTACATAGTGTAAGATTATAGAGGTAATAAAATTGCTTAAATGGATTCTCAAAATAAAAAAGTTTCAACAAATGTATAAACAAATACTTAAAGTAATAAATCTATAAATGATAGTAGTTTCCCACTGATTTACAAAGTGATGTCTCCCACTAAAAACGGTACTAAACCAAAAACTTCCAATGAAAGTTATTGTTCTGAGATTTAGAGTTCTTTGTTGAATTCTTCTTATTTTCAGTATTTAAGAGGTGTTTTAATGTGTCTTTTGCAACCACTGACTTGAATGTTCATCTTAAAAATCCTTTCTGTTGATTTAGTCTCTCACTGCTCTTTTCTCAGAATAGGATTTATCCTGTCTCTACTTAGAATACGTTTTTTGTTGTTTGTTGTTTTTGTTTTTAGTGGCTATTAAAATTCACTCACTTTCAGGAATGGTAGACTGAATAGTTCAGAACCATTTGCCCACTGTGAATAATCAGTAAAGCTGACAAAATAGGTGCAAACAGGCAAACATCAGCTATTTGAAAACACAGCTGAGCTGATAAGACAGTGAATTACAGGAAGAGACACCTTCAGAGGTGAACCAGAGTCCAAAGGCCATTTTCCCCCGGGGACAGTTGGCCTCACTCTCCATTCCCAGTAAGAAGATGAATCAAAAATAACCAGGCACATTAGAAGAACACAAGACTGAAAACAAAGAAAAACAACAAAGAAACTAAATGGAGCCAGAAAATGGAGTTATCTGGTAGAGACTTCAAAATAAATATGTTTATAATGCTCAAAGAAATAAAAGATTAATAATTTTGGCAGAGAACTCGAAAAGTTAAAAAATACCCCAAGAGAATTACATGACTGAAAAATACAATAAATGTAATTTAAAAACTCAATATACAGGTTTACCATCAGAACAGACATATAGAGGAAAAAGTGAAATGGAAAAGAAACCAATAGACAATATCCAGAATGAAATCAGGAGATACACAAGGATAGATATACAGAAAAGTCACGAGGCATGGGGCATAAAAGGAAAACGTAACCCATGTAGCCGAATTCCTAGAAGTGGAGGAAAGAAAAATAAGAATTCTCCTAAGCAGATCAAAGCCATGAAGTCCTGGAACCCTATAGCAGGTCAACAACTAAAAACACTCAGGCACATTAATCGCAGCAAAACTACCAAAAATGAAAGGTGAGAAAAATCTCCGAACACCTGCGAGCTGACATCAGCACCTGTTTCTGGACGCACCAGCACCTGCTCCCAGGCCGCACACTCTGCCAGGGCGATGACCCCAGGCACGGGCTCCATGCCCTCCCCACTCACACCATTCTATTACACAGAATGCACGGTGACAGCTCCGATCAGGCCTGCTCTGCTGGGCTGCGCGGGTAAGATAGTGCTGCCTGTTTGTGGCACTTCATGGTCAAGATTTAAAAAAAGATCATTAGTGTCAGGAGACACATATGTTCAAACCATCTTCGTGACTACAGACACAAGCATGAGGGCTGGTTCCTGCTTGAGAACATAAAAATGCCGATTCTAGACTCGAGATATCAGCGTTCTCCATTTCAGTCATGAGATGATGAAATGTATTTCCTGTAAACTTGTTTTTTCAATATTAAAATTAAATTATATTATTTAAGAAATTACAATATTTTTACTTGATGGGATCTTAAACTTATATATAAAACCATGATTCTTAAATAATCTCAAATTCCAGTTTAACACAGGTTGTCTTGAAATATAATAAGGACGGGACACCTGGGTGGCGCAGTGGGTTAAGCATCCAATTCTTGATCTCGGCTCAGGTCATGATCTCACAGTTTGTGAGTTCAAGCCCCACATGGTGCTCTGTGCTGATGGTGCAAAGCCTGCTTGGGATTCTGTCTCTGCCTCTCTCTGCCCCTCCCTTGCTTGTGTTCTTTCTCTCAAAATAAAATAAACTTAATAATAATAAAAAAAGAAATAAGAAAAAAAAGCAGAAACAACCTTGGTTTAGTGTAAACAAAAGGGGAATCACTGAGATAATATCATGACCCTCAAGACTAACGTTACATAAATGAGAAACTTTAATCTTATTCACCAATACAATCCCTCTACTGTTCTAGAGTATACTTTTAACATCCTGCAACTAAATTTAGTGCTTTTGTTGACTCATTACAACATAAGATATCAATATAAACTCCTCTCCCCACACACAATCAGAGATCTCAAAGTATCAGGAAACTGTACCTTTAAAATCTAAAATGGCATTTCAAGAACTCTCTATCTTTGTTTTAACCTGCACAACGATAGAGCATGACCATTTATCTCTCTATACTATTATCTAAATTGCACTCTTCAACACTTAGCTCATATACAAACAAACCAGTATTTTAAGTTTTTGTCTTTGAACAATGAAATTAGTTTATCTGAGAACTGTTTAGAAACAAACAAAACTGGTTCCAGCATAAATTATCTGCATCAACTACCCTAGACAAAGTCCGTAAGGCACAAAAGTAGTTTCCAAACTTTGCTTCACATTAGAATCACCTGAGGACTTTTAAAAGCCCTGGTGCCCAGGGTGCATCCCTGTGAAGGACATCAGAATGCCTGGGGGTGTGCGCTAGGCTCCTGGGACACACCGATCCCCAGGCGAAGACAGGAAGCAAAGAGGCAGCACAGGTCCCTGGCTCACGGGAGGAAAGGCTGTGTGGTAAGCAGGGATGCAGGAAGACGGTCACGTCAGACACAGCACATCTAGGCTCTCACCCCTGCTGCTACTGGCAAGACAGGGCAGCTATGGAGAAGTCTCCTCCTCTCCATGTGCTGGCTTGTTCCCTGTGAGGAAGGGGAATGGCCTGGCCTGGTGGCTGTCTCAAGCTGGCTGGCCGCTCACTGCTGCGGCAGAAACATCACCTGGGAAGTACTCACTCGAGAGTCTCGGGTAGAACGAGGGAATGTGCACTTTTACAAAGTCCTCCTGGTGATTCTTCCATACAGAACCAGAAGTGGTCAATCCCTTTCAGCCCTAACATTGCACTGTTCTAAATCATGAAGGCAGAATGTCTACAAACGCATTTAGAAGGAAAGNCTCTCTCTCCTAGAAATAAATAAAACATTTAAAAAATAAATAAATAAATAAATAAAAGAAGAAGACTTACAGGCTTCAATCCAAGACCGTGACATAGGAAGAGCCTGACGTCACCACAACTACAGATATACCAACCTACACCGATTTACAGAGCAATTCCTCCTGAAGAGCTGAGGGCTGACTGAACAGCTTCTACACAAGGAAACACAGAGAGACCATAGAGATAGGAGAGAGATGGAAACACAGTAACAAAAGGAACCCTCACCCCCAACATACTGAAGGACTATGAGCATATCTGACCGCCTGGGGCAGAGGAAGTAACAGGACAACCACTATATACAGGATCCAGCCCCAGACCACTGTCAAACAGCAGGGGAGCTGCCGGAACTCTCTCCAAGTTGGAGGAGCGAATCCCACTGTTTCCTCCATCCACTTTGATAAAGTGGACAAGAGGAGGGTCCAGACACCACAGCCGGCCTGCTGCTTGGGCAAGACCAGGGCCCTATCCATAAGAGCCCCGGACACCCACACCCTGGGGCACAGACAAAAGACTGAGGTTTAAAACAACAACTAAAACACAAAGGCACTGGCTCGATGACTTCACCAAATAGCGGGGGGAGCAGCTGGAGTTCTCTTTTCTCTCCCCTCTCCACCATGACAGCACAGATGGGAGCACGGTCCAGTGTCCTAGCCAGCCTACCACCTCAGTCGGCCTCAGGCCCCTAACCCACAGCAGGGCCAAGCTGTCCCACCGGGGTGGCCCCAGCACAGCACACACGGAGACATCCCTAGTCAGCACTCACGACAGCTCCAGCCATCTCACCACGGTGATACAGGCACAAAGCACCAGGGACACTCCAGGCCTGTACGCTAGCTCCAGATGACTTGCTAGGGCACCTGTGGCACAGAAAACTCTCGGCAACCCCAGCTCACATCTGCCTCAGCCCCAGCCACCCTACTAGGGCACTGCCTGTGCTGAGCACCCTGGTACACCTTGCCATGCACCCACTTCAGTATCAGCTGTCCTAGAAGGGTGTTCT
The DNA here is from genome assembly GCF_008692635.1 of Crocuta crocuta. NCBI lineage: Eukaryota > Metazoa > Chordata > Mammalia > Carnivora > Hyaenidae > Crocuta > Crocuta crocuta. Next base: position 102,768 of record NW_027528385.1, on the reverse strand, counting down.
GTGTACAGACATTCCTGGGACAGTCCTGGCCACACCCACTGTAGCTCTGGCCATCCAACTAGGCCAGCCCCAAGCACAGAGTGCCCTGAGACCCCCAGTCCATGCCAGCCACAGCTCCAACCAGCCAGCCAAAGTCACCAGGCACATAGAGCCTACACAGGGACAACCCAACACTAGACCACTCCTTCAAGTTTAGAAGCACCTCTCCTACCTAATTCATAGAAACAAACATAGAAACTCATGCAAAATGGGGAGACAGAGGAACTGGCTCCAAGCAAAAGAATTAAGAAAAAACTCAGAAAAAGAACTAAATGAAATAGAGATTACCAGTCTACCTGATAAAGAGTTGAAAGTAATGGTCATAAAGATGTTTACCAGAATAGAGAGAAGAATGGATGAACTTATCAGAAACTTCAACAAGGAGATAGCAAACATCAAATAGAGCAAAAAAGAGTTGAAGAATACAATAACCAAAATAAACAATACACTAGAGAGCATCAACAGCAGATTAGAGGATGCTCTAACTAGAAGAACATATCAGTGATAAGCAAGACTGGGAAATGGAAAACTTCCAAGCTCAACAGCAAAAAGAAAATAATTAATAAAAAATGAGGGCAGGTTCAAGGATCTCCTGGACAATCTTAATCAAACACTTTGCAAGGCAGGGATCCCAGAGGGGGAGAGAGAGAGAGAGAGAGAGAGAGAGGGAGAGAGGGAGAGAGAGAGAGAGAGAGAGAGGGAGAGAGAGAGAGAGAAAAGGGGGAAAGATACTTGAAGAAATAACTGAAAACTTCCCTAAGCAAGGGAAGAAAACAGACATAAAGTTCAGGAAACAGAGTTCATCCTGTGAAGATGAACCCAAGGAAGTCCGCACCATGGCAATAATTAAATGCCAAAGATTAAACATAAAGATAATTTTAAAACCAACAAAAGAGAAGCAGCTAGTAACATACAAGGGAAACCCCATAAAACTATCAGCTAATTTTTCAGCAGAAAATCTGCAGGCCAAAAGAAATAGCATGAAATATTTGAAGCACTCAACGGGAAAGACGTACAATGAAAAATGCTCTACCCGGCAAGGTTAACATTCAGAATTGAAGAATAGATAAAGAGTTTCCCAGACAATTAAAAGTTAAAGGAGCTCACCACCACTAAACTGGCCTTACAGAAAATGTTAAAAGGACTTCTTTAAATGGAAAAGGAAAGGCCATAATTAGAAGAAAGTTAGGAAAGGAAAAAATTTCCTGAGTAAAAGCAAACACACAGTAAAGGTAATCACTTATAAAGCTAGCATGAAGATTAAAAGATATAAGTAGTGAAATCAATGATCTAGAAAATTGGTTAAGGAGACTCACAAAATGAAAAGATATAAAAATATGATAACATATACATGAAACATGGAGAATAGGAGTAAAAATAAAGTTCTCTTAGAAAGTGGTCAAACCTAAGTAATCATTAACTTAATATAGACTGCTATATACTTAGAATGTTTTATATGAACTTCATGGTAACCATAAACCAAAAACCTATAATAGAGACACAAAAAATAAAGACAGTAAAGCATAACACTGAAGTAAGTCATCAATCACAAGAGAGCAAGAGAAGAAGGGAACAGAGAAAATCTACAACAAAAACTAGAAGACAATAAACAAAATGGCAATTAGCATATAACTACCACTAATTAAGTGTAAGTGGTCTAAATGCTCCCAACAAAAACCATAGAGTGACAGAATGTATTAAAAAAACAAGACCCTCCTATCTTCTACCTACAAGAGACTCACTTCAGACCTAAAGACACACATAGACAGAAAGTGAAAGGATGGAAAAAGACGCCCCATACAAATGGAAATGGACAAAAAAAACCCCACAAAACGCCAGGGTACTAATACTTATATCATACAAAACAGACTTTAAAACAAAGACTGTAACAAGAGACAAAGAAGGGAATTACATAATGATAAAGGGAACAATCCAACAAGAAAATATAACAAGTGTAAATATCTATACACCCAATATAGGAGCACCTAAATACATAAACAAATATTAACAGACTAAAGGGACAAAGAGGCTGTAATATAATAATAGCAAGGACGTTAACACCCCACTTTTATCAATGGATAGATCATCTAGGCAGAAAATCAATGACAAAACTTAGACCAGATGGTCTTAAACTATACAGAGCATTCTATCCAGAAGCAATAGAATATACATTCTTTTTAAATGCACGTGGCCTATTCTCCAAGAAAGATCATGTTAGGCCATGAAAAAGTTTCAATAAATTTAAGATGACTAAATCATACCATGCATCTTTTCTGACCACAATGGTATAAACCTAGAAATCAATTACAAGAAAAAAACTGGAAAAATACCACATATGTGCTACTAAACAACCAATGGGTCAAGCAAAAAATCCAAGTGGAAACTAAAAAAAAAAGGAGACAAATTAAAATGAAAACACAATGGTCCAAAACTTTTGGAATGCAACAAAAGGAGTTCTAAGAGAGACATATATAGCAATACAAGCCCACCTCAAGAAATAAGAAAAATATTAAATAAGCAATTGAAACTTACACCTAAAGGAACTAGAAAATGAACAAACACAGCTCAAAGTAAGTGCAAGGAAGAAAATAATAAAGATCTGAGCAGAAATAAATAAAATAGAAAACTAAAAATTGAAATGATTAACAAAAACAAAAGCTGGTTCTTTGAAAAAATAAACAAAAGTGAAAAAACTCTAGGAAGACTCACCAAGTAAAAAAGAGAAGAGGACCTAAATAAACAAAGTCAGAAATGCAAGAGAAGTACAACACCACAGAAACACTATGAGAAACTGTGTACCAATAAACTGGACAACATAGAAGAAATGGGTAAATTTCTAAGAACATACAACCTTCCAAAACTGAATCAAGAAGAAGAAAATCTAACTAGAGCAATTACTAGTAATGAAATTAAACTGATAATCAAAAAACTCCAATAAACTAAAGTCCAGCACCAGATGGATTCACAGGTAAATTCTACCAAAGCTTTAAAGAAGAGTTAATACCTATTCTCCTCAAACTACTCTAAAAAAAGAGGAATGGAAGCTTCCAAATATATTCTATGAAGTCTGAATTACTCTCATGCCAACATAGACAAATATGCTACAGAAAAAGAAAACTATGGGCCAATATCAATGAACACAGATGCAAAAATTCTCAACAAAATATTAGCAAACCAAATTCAGTAATACATTAAAAGAATTATTCCCCATAATCTAGTGGGATTTATTCTGGGGATATAAGGATGTTTTAGTATTTGCAAATCAGTCACATGATGATAAACCACATTAACAACAACAGAAAGAACAAAATTCATATGATCATCTCAATAGATATAGAAAAAGCATTTGGCAAAAGGAACATCCATTCATGATAACAACTCTCAAAACAGTGGGCTTAGAGGAAACATACTTCAACAGAATAAAGGCCACAGAGGACAAATCCACAAATAACATCATACTCAATGGAAAGCTTCTCCTCTAAAATCAGATACAAGACAAGGATGTCCACGCTCATTACTTTTATTTAACACAGTACTGGAAGTCTTCGACACAGTAATCAGACAAGAAAAAGAAATAAAAGTCATCCCAAGTAGTAAGGAAAGAAAACAAGTGTCGTCGCTTTTTGTAGATGACATGATACGATACATAGACAACCCTAAAGGGGGGTTCCTGGGTAGCTCAGTTGGTTAAGCATACACAACCCTAAAGACTCCACCAAAAAAGTTCAGATGTAATAAATGAATTCAGTAAAGTTGCAAAATACAAAATTAATGCACAAAAATCAGTTTCATTTCTATATACTAATTAAAAAGAATCAGAAAGAAAAATTAAGAAAACAATCCCATTTATAACTGCACCAAAAAGAATACTATACCTAGGAATAAACTTAGCCAAGGAGGTGAAAGACCTGTACTCCAAAATCTATAAAACACTGAAGAAAGAAAGTGAAGATGGGGCACCTGGGTGGCTCAGTCAGTTGAGCATCTGATTTCTGCTCAGGTTATGATCTCATAGCTCATGAGTTCAGCTCCACGTTGGGCTCTGTACTGACAGCTCAGAGATTCTGTGTCTGTCTCTCTCTGCCCCTCCTCTGCTTGCACTTCATCTCTCTCTTTCAAAAATAAATAAACATTAAGATATTTTAAAAAAAGAAACTGAAGACACAAGCAAATAGAAAAATATACCACGCTCATGGATTGATAGAATATTGTTAAAATGCCCATAGTACCCAAAGCAATATATACAGTGAAATGTCTATCAAATACCAGTAGCATTTTTCACAGAACTAGAACAAATAATCCTAAAATTTGTATAGAACCAAAAAAGACCCCAAATAACAAAAGCAACCATGAGAAAGAACAAAGTTGGAGCTATCACAATTCCAAATATCAAGGTATACTACTAAACTATAATGATCAAAACAGTATGGTACTAGTACAAAAACAGACACGTAGATCAAAAGAAAGGATAAGAAGCCTAGATGTAAACCTAAACTTAAAAGGTCAATTAATCCACAGCAAAAGAGGAAAGAATATACAGTGAGGTAAAAACAGTATTTTCAATAAATGGTGCTGGGAAAACTGGATAGTTACATGCAAAAAATAAAGAAAGAAAGAAAGAAATTGGACCACCTTCTTACACACATACACAAAAATAAACTCAAAATGTATTAAAGACCTAAATGTAAGACCTGAAACCATAAAACTCCTAGAAAAAAGCATAGGCAATAATTTCTCTGACATTTGGTCATGGCAACATTTTTTTAAGATACATCTCCTAAGGCAAGGGAAACAAAAGCAAAAATAATCTATTGAGACTGCACCAAAATAAAAAGCTTTTATGTAGCAAAGGCACTGATCAACTGAGTGAAAAGACAACTTGCCGAATGGGAGAAAATATTTCCAAATGATATATCTGAAAAGGGATTCATATCCAAACATATAAAGAACTTATACAACTCAACATCAAAAAATAGTAATAATCCAAGTTAAAAATAGAAGAGGACCTGAATAGAAATTTCTCCAAAGACGACATACAGATGGCCAACAGACACATGAAAAAATGCTGAACATCACTCATCATCAGGGAAATGCAAATCAAAACCACAAGGAGGTATCACCTCACACCTATCAGATGGCTAGAATCAAAAAGGCAAGAAATAACAAGTATTGGCAAATGTGGGGAAAAAAGGAATCCTCTTACACTGTGGTAGTAATGCAAACTGGTAAAGCCACTCTGGAAAACAGAGTGGCTCCTCAAAAAACAGAGGTTCCTCAAAAAATTAAAAAATAGAAATACCATATGATCCAGTATTTACCCAAAAAAGCAAAACCACTAACTTGAAAAGATTCATGTGCCCTAGGTTTATTGTAGCATGATTTACAATAGCCAAATTATGGAAGCAACCCAAATGTCATTGGTAGATGAACGTATTAAGGAGATATGGTCTATGTACACACACACACACACGCACGCACGCACAAAATGGTATATTACTCAGCCATAAAAAAGAATGAGATCTTGCCATTTGCAACAACATGGCTCGACCTAAAGGGTATTATGTTAAGTGAAATAAGTCAAATACCATCTGATTTTAATTATACATGAAATCTAAAAATCAAAACTAAGTGAACAAACAAACAAAAGCAGAAACAGACCCATAAATACAGAAAACAAACAGGTGGCCGCCAGAGGGGAGAGCGGTGGAGATGGGCAAGATGGGTGAAGGCAGTGGAGATACAGGCTTCCCATTATGAAAGGAGTCAGTCACGGGGTTGAAAGGTGCAGTGCAGGGAACAGAAGGGATGGTAGGTAGTAGTGTTGTGTGGTGACAGCCGGTAGCTAGGCGAGCACAGCATAAGGTACCGACGTATCAAATCACTATGCCGTATACCTGGAGCTAATGCTTCAGGGAGATAAACACTGTGTGTCAACCATTCTTCAATAAAAAAAATAAAAAAATAAAAGACCAAATATAAATTTTAAAAGTAATATAAAAAAAATAAAGATTTTCAAAACAAAAGTTCAAACAAACATGAACAAGTGACAGAAGTGAATTTATTAAACTACTTTTGTTCCTGAGTCTGTGAGATGAAGGAATGCATCTATTATTCTGTACTTTGTCTTCCCTCGTGACCACTTGTTTTATTAATATCCATGACAGTGACACCACATGACATTCGCCACCTGTGTGGCACTAATCCTCCGATGCACACAATAACACTGGGAGGTAAGTCACACAGGTGCTGTTCCCCCGTTTTATGGGCGCCTTCAAGCGAGAGGCTTCCTGAGAACCAAAGGGACGAAGCTCCCACCCAGGATGCATGTCTCCAACCCCGTGTTCTCCGACAGCCCCCATTCGCGAGGTAGGGTGATCATCAGGTAGAGCCAGGCAAGGTCAGATGTCTGAAATATTAACTTCCATAGCAGGCAAATGAGGAAGCGAAACCTGTGATCAGACAGGGTGACGTATTATTATGATAATAGGTAATCAACATGTACTAGGCACTTTTTTTTTTTTTTAATGCAGGCTCAATACCAAGTAAGAGATAAGTAGGTACCAAGTGAAGAGGAGTTATCTTTCCCTCACAAGAGATCCAAGGGAGGGTAGGAAGTCAGTAGCCAATATCCTAGTGTGGCCGTCTAACGTAGGGGTGTGCACAGACTGGAGGAACAGGGCATAAATACCAGTGCATGTGTCATAAGTATCAGTTGAATAAACTTCACAAGGTGCTTGCTTTTTTTCTCCCGTTCCCCAAAGACAAAGGTTAATGGCCCTGCTGCAATTAGGAAGAAGATACGAATGCAGCGAAACAAACATAAATGCAGCCACAGGGTCACCAGCTCTCTGCGAAGTCACGGTCACAGGAGGCAATGCATTGCGACAGGTAGGAAAAGCTGTAAGAGGTGCAGGACAGTCACTACAACCATAGCTCTGGGAGCCAGATGTCTGGTGTCCGTTCCACAACTCACGTGCATGTGAGACGACCCTGACAAGTTCTGTCCCCGCAAATCGACTGCTCTACCTGACATGTGGTTCCTTCCCATCTGGGAAGTCTCATTTTTTTCTGAGACAAACCAGAAAGCATCAGTAAGGAAATCAAAGTTTCTACCACTTCCTTATACCAGACTTTCATGGAATCTGTGTAATTTTAAACTTCTTTCACCGTTGCCATATAAGGAGAGCATCACTGTTTCTCTTCCTCGGTTGAATTTACTGCTCATGTTTGGCCTGAAGATTGGGATGCCCCGTGCACCCTACAAGCTATCGCTGCTTCTTTTCAATTTGTTACTTGTTTATCAGGACTGTTCCTATCGTGTGGAAATCGGTTTCACTACAGTAGGCCTTCTTGGCCTCATATGAGGCATAAGGTAATGAGTGGCCAGCTTTAAATTGACGCCTTAGAGGCGCCTGGGTGGCACAGTCAGTTAAGCATCCAGCTTCAGCTCAGGCCATGATCACACGGTTTGTGGGTTCGAGCCCCGCGTCCAGCTCTCTGCTGACAGCTCAGAGCCTGGAGCCTGCTTCGGATTCTGTCTCTCTCTCTCTCTGACTCTCCCCTGCTCATGCTGTCTCTCTCTCTCTCAGAAATAGATAAAAAACATTAAAAAATTAAAAAATAATTTAAAAAAAGAGCAGGAATCAAGACACTTTAAGCTGTCCTGACATTATTCACATCAGCAGACAGTGTGGGGAGAAAGCTGTACAGTGAGAGCAAGAACTGGGGTCTGAAGCTGAAGCACAAGAACGGGAACCCTCCACTTCGATGGCTTCCAATCAAACCCTGAGTAGCTCACAAACAACTTCTTGGGTTCTTCACCTCCTACCTAGTGGATGTTGACTCACATTATAAAACAACTGTTGGCCCACCCCATACCCTCTGCTTGAGAGGCGCTTGTTGCCTTTTTCACGAGCAAAAAAAAACGCACTGGCAAAGTGGTGGCAAAGCTACTTCAACAACATTAGCTCTCTGTTCTGAATGTGACCAATGCTCTCCGTTTTATTGCCAGAGTTGTATTATACAACAATTATACAACATCCATCTGTATAATTAATTAAATAAAATGCAAGCTGGGCAGACTATTTTACGTGACATTAACCCAGAGTAGAACATGATGATGTAGTAGCACTGGAAAGTTTAAAACAATATTTTCACACACCAACCTTTTGGCCTTTCCCTCTTTTCTTTGATTCCTCGTGAGGTCTGGTGAGGTCCTGACAGCCTTCCAATGAGCCACCTAACACTTCATGCCTTGCTGGTCCATTTTTAACACCTGGAACCCAAGAGGATTTGAAGATTAGTTAGAACTTCACATGGACTGAATACTAATGCAACTTAAGCAAGCTAAAAATTTGAATATTAATTTATGCACACTGGTAACACGAAAGTACTAGTCCTTTTAAATAAACACTGCATACATCTTGCTCTATAAAGGTCTATTTAGAATTTTCCGTTTATTCCATTACAATTGCTAAGCGGAATTCACTTAACTCAAAGGTCAGAAATAATTTCGCCGTCAGGTGACGATGCACCAGTTCTACGGTATCCTATCATCCAGCAGGTAATGCAAGAAGACGTATGTCCATACCTGATGCAGTATTCAAACTTCAAACTTGCAGACTTTTACAAACTCAAAGAAAGTAGTTCTATATTAGAGGAATAAGTATCCTTAGCTTTAGGGTCAGATATACTCTAGAAAACAGTCTATAGTACAGCACAAAGCTTTAGGTTTCCATCTGCAAATGATAGATGATTCTATTCCCCACAAATTTCCACCTTAGACCAGCATCTTGCCATGAAGATACATAAACCAAAAAGATAGTCATCAAGTGAAATTTGTTGCATCAGATGCCAAATAGTGTAGAAATCCTGCACAATGCACAATGAAGTGTGAAAGGTCTACTTGGAATTGCTACAACTTTATATGGTGTTCCTCATCTCTTTCCTCCCAATAAAGTTTGCCTACTATGTGACTTAGCTGGTATTTGGAAGAAAGACAAAGGAAAACCAGCTATCACTTCTACGGTCTCAACAGGATGATATGTATAAAAGGTGGATAGCAGCCTGGGGAACGCCACAGCCAGGTGACAATGAGTCATCCCACACAACCCACCATCACCATCATCCAACTCATCAGTCATCGATGCTTGGATCAACAACGCCTGATACTCAGGGTACCCACTGGAGGCACACAAACACTGATCCTACTCTTGGGGAGCTTACAACCCAACAGACAACAGTGATGTCGAAAGCGAGTATGAGGCAAAAATAACCTACATGCCAGAAGAAATCAAAAATCATATAACATGAGAATGACTGCTTTGTGACTATTTCAAATAAAATAAAAGGCTCTAATAAAACAGATAAGGTTAATTTTGGAGGGTCCGATTTTAAAGTTTTAACCATCTTTCAAAAATGGGATTCGAGCTAAGTGAAAACAAATGCATGATGGTTAAATATTTTCTTGAATTCAAACTCATTACTGTTTTTGCAACTTGTACCCTAAAGATGTTTTAAGGTCAGGTTCTGATCCACCTTATGCTAAACCCTAATACTAAATCCCTTTTGGAGACAACACCAATCGCATGCTGACCCCACTATCTCCTCGATGATCTTCTATATTTGAGATTTATTCCACCTGTTTCCTGGCAAGCTAAAGACAGACTTTACCTGAGGAGATGGATTAGTGGGCCATGTATTGTGCAGTTTATAGTTTGCTCTAAGATCCACCTAAGTTTCTTTTACTCATTTTGAAGGTGAAAGTATCTATCTACCTACCTACCTACGTATGTATGTATCTATCTATATGTATGTAATGCTATCTAAGCATTACTTTCCAAGACACTCAACAACCACTTTTTGAGAATTTCTAATGCCTAGGGGAGGACATGGATTACATCCATGTATTTTTAAGATCTAAGATTGCAAGTATTAGAATAGAATATTAACGGTATTGACCATTCATTTTTTAAAAAGTCTAAATGTTTACTCAACGCACTAGTACATAGAAATAAGAAAAGCAGAGGACTGCAGATATAATTTGAAGCCAATGCACCCTGTTGTTGCACCATGAGTAAGTCTGCTGCTTGCTAGTGTTTGTGTGTCAAAAAAAGACACTCTTACAGCCACATGCCTCAGTTCTAGCCAAGAAACACATACTGTGAAGCATTTTGTAAACAAAGATCTTTAAAAACATGTATCATGACCTTTTAAAACTTAAGACTGATATTGCTAATGATATATTTTCATTTTCACACATCACATAACCACAAAATGATACAAGTACAGACCTCTCTCTCCTTCAGATGGGATTACGTCCTGATAAACGAATTACAAGTTGAAAAACGTGGAAGTCGAAATGCACTTCACGCACCTAACCTACTGAACATCATAGCTTAGCCCACTCTTAGCCTAACCAGGCTCAGAACACTTCTAAGAGGCTAGAGCTAGGCAGTATGACCTAACACACAGCAAGTGATGTGTTGACTCTTGCATGCAGTTTAATGAATACGGTACTGGAAGTGACAAAGAGAATGGTTGTCAGTGTGACGGTTATTGACCATCGTGACTCCATGGCCACCTGGGAGTTGCGCTCACTCACAGTTCACTGCTCAGCATCACAAAGGCATGCAGAGTTCCATACTGCATATCCAAGCCGTATACCACGTACGGACAGCCCCAGGCGCAATGCAACTTCAAAGCTCTAAGTACAGTTTCTACTGAATGTGTGTTGCTTTCACACGGTATCAAAGTCAGATTATTAAGTGAATCATCATGAGTTGGGAACGGCCTGTCTGTGAGTTCTTAGGTGGTTATGTAAAAGAGCATTTTCACAAGCTCAGCTAGGCAAGCTGTTACTATGTTTTTTTTAAAGATGTTTCTGAAAAACCACAAGCAGCTGAAAGTGCAAATTGCAAAGCTGGTAGGAGAGAGTGGCCAGTTGTTAATCCTTTCCACAGCTCACCAACACACTTCCTCTCCACTTTCCTGCTCCCCCCACCCCCGCTCCATGGCTCCTGCCATTTGCTCCAAAGCTGCAGTTTCTCAAGGAGGTCATCAGCTCTCCTCTCTCCCCCGAGCGTGGTCCGAACAGGCCCCACAGTCACCCACTACTCAAAGGTCCTAACTCCATGCCTCTTGCCAGGAGGCTTAATACACCCAACTGCCTCACAGATCCCTATCTTAAATGGGAGATTTCAGAGAGATTTCAATCAACACACCCCTGGGCCCTGTTTGACCGTTTTATCAGCCATCTACGTATCAAGGTTGTAAATCCTAGACTCTCTCCTCCTTGTCACCTCAACTTCATGACACAAGTGATTCACTTAGTTTTCAAAAAGTGATCAGAGAGAAGAGACCCTCACAGCCCCAGAACTTTTACTGTTAAGTTATACTGCCCGGGATTTCATCAGTTAGAAATCTGTTTGGGTTGGGGTGTCTGGGTGGCTCAGTGGGTTAAGTGTCTGACTCTTGGTTTCAGCTCAGATCATGATCTCACAGCTGTTGAGTTCGAGCCCCACATCGAGTTCTGCACTGACAGCATGGAGCCTGCTTCAGATTCTCTCTGACCCTCCCCTGCTCATGCTCTCTCGGTCTCTCAGAAAATAAAAATGAAAAAACATGAAAAAAAAGTTTCAGTTAACAGTATCATCAAAATACATCAAGGAAGGTCAGAAAGTGAACTCATTCACTTCTCCGTGTGGATGAGTTAAGTCACTGCCTCCACTACGCCTAACAGCGATGATCGGGATTAAGAGGTGATTTTCATACCAAGTGAAAATAATATTACCACTTTTGAGGCAGAACCAGGCTAAGGCAACCTAAGGTCATATGTAACCTAAGTGCTAGGAAAAGAAAGAGATGAAGACATGGATGTTGAGAAAACCACTGAATTCCCGAAGGGAACCTGGCGCACGTCAATGCTGTGTGCAGGACAGAGGCATAGTACGAAACGCACTCTTACTTCCAACATCTATCCTCCTGTATTTTACTTTCCTGCTTCCACGACACAAGACTAACACTAGTACCAGCAATACAGCTAGACACTCACTCTGCAAGATCAACTACATCAAAGATGAAAAGGCTTCTGAAGCCTTTTCTGATTCTGATTCAAGAATCCATATAGTTAACATGTAAAAGCATACCCCAAATCTGAACAATATCCCACCAGGAAATTCCTTCTGAGTCTCTAAAATCTAAATAAAGAGTCATTTAAGAACAGCCTAGAATGCAAAATCTTAAGACTGTGGAAAGAGCCTTCAAAGATACCTAGGAAAAATCCTTGCCATATAATTTTGGGATTTGGGACACATGCGAATTATTCATGTGTTCTATACACAGCTCAGCTAACTAAAGAATCTGTATCTTTTTTTATCTAATAAAATATCAAGTTCACTTTATAAATACAAAAGTAAATCTAATCATGAGTATCAAAAGATGTGGGATCTTTTCCTTTAAAATCACTGTAGAGATCATTAAAATTTATTTTAACATGCAAACTAGTGTTAATACCATATAACCTTTCCCACTGGGAGTAATTTCTCCATCTTTCTAATTCCCTGATATCTGCATATGGATTATCTTGACTGTATCTTCCCTACTTGTCTTAGTTCCTTAAGGAAAAGGGATAGTTTCACATCAACCTTATCTCCCTGCACCCCCCCGCCCCGTGTTTATCCCAATACGTGAGACACAGTAGGTGAAGGGCAATCATAATAATGAATAGACGAACAAATCAAACAAATAATCAACAGGTTGTACCCCCTTCCTTACAGCCAGCCTTTCTGTTCAGGCTGAGTGACCCACACTGAGCTGCTAGGGGTGCTTACCTTCAGGGAGTGTACTAGCAGGTTCTGGGAGAGAAGGTTCAGAGAAACAGTCTTCTGAAAACATTTGTGTATTACCTGAATTGTCAAAAGGTGCAATCATTACTCTTCAATCTAAAATATTGAAGGGGCATCTAGGTGGCTCAGTCGGTTGAGTGTCTGACTCTTGGTTTCAGCTTAGGTCATGATCTCGCAGTTCGAGGGTTCAAGCCCTGTGTTGGGCTCTGTTTCTCTCCCTGTCTCTCTGCCCTTTCCCTTCCCCCATTCTCTCCCTCCTTCCAATGTCTCAAAATAAATAAACTTCAAATTAAATATTCGAGAAATACATGTTTATGTATACCTATGTATTTGATACAGTAGTACTTAACAATTTCTCTTGAAGAAATAATCAGAATATGCAAAATATTGAATAATATCTAAATGCCTAGGATTTGATGGGATTAGTTCTTATTAAGTATATACGAAATATTTTCAACTCAATTTAAAAAAATAGTATGCCTCTTACTGATTAAATAGGATGTAAAATACATCATAAGATTATCAAACTTTCTCATATGGTTGCAAAACAAATCTGAAATTATAAAACACTTCTCTACCTTGGGATTATGAATTGTGAAGAAACATGCAAAAATCCATCTTTTACAAATACAGCATTTCTGCCTCTCAACTCTGTATTGAACCACATCAATCATTCTCTAAGCAGACACTAGTTGTCATTATGCTACTTTTTCCTTCAAAGTCAGGATGAAGCCTCATAATCCTTCCAACCTAGAGCAATAAGCAATGGCCCCTAACCAACTGAAGTCAGCACAGACCCCATTTGTTATTTCTGTCTCTGGGATTCATGCACTACGACAGAGCACTGTTGTATTATGAAGGCTGTAGTGTGATTTAAAATCTGTACTTCAGCAGGGATGGCATATGACGTATGTGTGCTAATTTGCCTCCATTCAAACACTCCAGTGGTCAGCTAATAGGGTTAACAAATACCACACTCAAGAGACAACTCCTAGAAATCCTTCTGCCCAATTATTATTAGATCTTTTGCTAAGTGGCAAAATGGATCAAAGAAATGAGCCATAATTGGTGAGGTCATCAGTTTGTTAATCAGCATACTGTATGCCAGAAACCTTCCCCTGGTTAAATCCATAGATTCAAGAAAACTGGTTTAGCTAATATATTACGGGGGATCCCCTCACCCATGCATGAAAAGGGCATTATAATCCAGCATAAGCCAGAGCTGGTATTCCTGGGAGTGATATCCAAGACTTGGTCCTCTAAGTGGCCTTAGGAAAAACCGCAGGGTCAAAGTAGATCTGGTGACGTGATGCTGATGAGGTTAGAGTAATGTAACCCTAGAATTTTGTAAATGTCTAGTGTGTATTTCAGGTAATATGGAAGGTTCACCTGATGGACAAGACCAGGGAGCTTAGCATATAGGTCTTCTGAACAGTTCTCCACCTACTTGCTAGTAAATGTTTAATGTCTGTGTCTCTGAGACGAGGAGATTGTCAACTTCAACCTCTAATAAACGGTACTACCTATGGAAAAGAATCTAGTAGTAGAATATGGCCAAATCGCTAAGATACGGCACACATCTGTACTAACATGTAAGATTTTTTCAAGTACAGCAAAGAAGAAAGTTGTCCATTGAACCAGTGGACAAGAGTGAAGGTCTGGCTATGAAAGGAACTTCCTTCTGCTTTGGCCAATGGCCATGTGGCTGCACCAGGACCACCTCAGCCACCTTTGTCATTGAGAAACAAGTAGGAGCTGGCCGGCAGCTGCTTCAAGATGACCAGGCAGCTTTATCTACTTGGCAATTAAAAACGATTCCGGGGGTGGTCTGAAGGCCCATGATTAGAGGCACCATGGCTGCCGGAAAGCCGTCGCAACAGGTGAGCCTCGTCAAGCAGCTCTCCCTTCTTTTTGTCCTGCGGTGTCAGAACACACTAAGTGACATCTCCATTCCCGAGAAGTTTGATGTGAACAGATTTCCTGAACCGGAGCTGCATTTATTTCCACGTTTTTCAGACCCCGAGGCAAGAACAAAAGGATTTTATTTTGACACCCACTCAAATGCACAACTGAGACGTGGAAGTGATTAATTTGCAATACAAGACACACTAAAAGGCACGACTCAAGTGAAGAATCTCACAGATTTCCATAAATGCCTCATATGCGATGAACGTGCCTGATGAAAACCATCTGCTTATGGACCGATATCAGTATCTGGCAGTACCTGCCTGCAAAGGCGTGCTCAAAAGGAAAACATAAAATTTTATTGTACGCCTGCCTGCCTCAATAAATGTTTGCAATCAGTTCTGAAGATAGGAACACTCCATCTGAACCCCAATCAAGTGAAAAGTAATTCCTCTCCCAAAAACAGAAATCTGTTCTTCTCATTAGTAGACCTGATTTCAAAAAACTGCATGTATATTTGAGATTTGTCAATAACAATTTTGTAAAAATGCCTTTTCTTCTCTTTAAGTACTAACGGGTCTTGATTTTGCTTCCTGGTCCACAAAGCCTGAAATAGTTACTATCTGATTCCTTACAGAAAAAAATCCACTGACCCCTGAAATAGACTATATTAAAAAATGAAGTAAATCTATTACTCTATTGATACCAATATGGAGATATGCGACATTTTAAAAAAGCAAATGAGATAATATAATCCTATTTTTGCAGTAAAATCCCTTTGTAACATCTACCTGCACCCATAGTGCACCCTCACATGCACACGGTGTCTGGAAGGAATTACAGTGAACTGGTGACACCCAACTGTTCCTAGCAGACACTCCACAATCAGTTGGTTCTCACGGGGCATCCAGGGTGACGTGTAACTCAGAAATCCCATCTGGTGACTCCCCTTTTAAAAGCCCCCAGTGGCTTCTCAATCACACTTCAAAACAAAAAACAAAACAAAACAAAACAAAACCACTCCAAGTCTTGTCGGGTACTAGAGCCCCGGGGATCTGGCTCCTGGCTGCCTTTCTCGTTCATGTCCTCCCAGGCTTCCTTCAGCCCAATAAGGTGCAGCTGTACTGGCCTCTGTGCAGTACCTGCAAGCACCATCTACCCCAGGACATTTGTACTTGCTGTTTCTGCAGGCTGAACATGATTCCAGCAGTCATGGGACTGCCTGCTCTCCGATGCCTGGTGTGAGATCTAAGGCCACCTTATCTAACTGCCCGCACTGCTGGGGTTCTGTGTATCACAAGGCTCACTGGCTGAGGTCATGCTCACCTTCATGCACTGTGTCTTCCTCACTAGAACATGACCGCTATGCAAGGCACACACTGTTTGCTTCTCTGATATCTTCCAGCAAACCAGACGAGTGCCTGGAACACGACAGGTGAACAGCCAGGAGCTGTCATGGGAACTCAGAGGAGGTAAGCGAGGAAGAGAACAGGAACATCTGCTCTAAGCAACTTCTGTTACTGTGAGCATATATTCGTACACTGTTCATAAAATTAGAGAAGTCTAAAGAAAAAAATTACCGGTTAACAAGATTTAAGAGATTATTTAAAAAAAAAATTAAAGTTCCTCCCTCTGTTCCTGTTCTCCTCACGTTTCTTACTGACTCTCTGTAACTTGTTCTTGTAACCTTTACTGCACTCTCTACCGTCAGTATCAACAGGGGCAATGAGTACAAGTGAGCTGAAAGCAGAAATTGAAGAAAGACTTTTATTTCAACATAGAGGACTTGGGGGGCATCAGCTCCCCACGGAGTATTTTTCCTGCCCCACAGCCCGAGCACACAGGGAATGTGTAAAGTCCGCTGCAGGCTCTGTGCTTCTACCTGTGGAGAGCTTCCCAGAGGGGGCACCAGGTGGGCTGACGGGAGACAAGTTAAAGCACCGCTGGGTCTTGATTTTGTCACAGTAAAACAAAGGGACTTGGTTTTGGACAGACAATACAGAAGTCTCTCCCGCCCTAAAATGAGATGATTTTCTGCCTCTGCGGAATGACGGGAAACAAAGTGACCCTAAAAGACATCCTTACATTAGAGCGCACAGAATGTCTGCTTTCGTCTCAGAGTCAAGTTCAGTCACACCGGGGCCCTGGCAGCACGCCGCGGTGTGACAGCGCCCATCACATGATGCCGAACGCTGCAGTCCCCTGGAGCGCCCGGTGCCCGTCCCCGGGGTCTTCCACGTGCCCCAGACCCCGGGGCAGTGGACACGGGAGCGAGGCCCGCAGCACCCTGCTCCCAGGGACAACTGCGCTCTTTCTGAACAACGTCGGGGCTACGGGGTGCACCTCATGTCCGCAACCAGCCTTTTTTTCACTGAATTTATATTTTCACATCATTAAAAATTATTCAAAGTGTTTAAAAATAAACAAGATAAAAACTGAGGAAAAGAAGAATGTAAGCTTTAATAACAGAATATTCTTAACTCCCAAAATAATTCTATATACCTACTGTTTTATATTAACCTTCGAGTCAACATGATTTTAAAATATTTTGAAAACACATACTGAGCCTAACACGACATAAAGTTTGTCAAATTTCATATACTTTCAGAAAGCTAAGATATAAATGTAAGTTAAAAATATACAAAATTAATTCTTTGTGAGGCTATTCTGGGGACTTTATACCCAAAGAAAAGATCTACATCAGTGATTTCAACCCCCATAACTTCTGCATCTTGATAAGGATATTTAAAACCGCAGGGTGAGCAAATAATCAAGAATAATGTCGGTCTTATGGAAATTTTACGTAATCTTTAGGTGAAGAAGGTTGAGGTTCAAGATTTCGTCATACTTATGACTGCTGAAATCTATTTGTCCTGGCATTCAAAGTGTCAAATGTCTTCTATTGCCGCTACTTTTGCTACAATTACTGTAATTACACAGTTCATTACAATGGCTACAACTAAATTACACACAGAAATAAGTCTATTTAAATCGTACACTTAAAGCAAAATAAATAGAAGCCAAACAAGGCCTGTTACAACAAACTTACCCTGAGCAAAAATGTTAAAAATTTTTCTTTATAACACGGCCCAAAGTTTCTTCAAAATACACACTGCTAACGTATTTCCACACTTCCTTTCCGGTACCTTCTCCTTCCCTGAAAGAACCAACGCTCCGCCGCCTCGCAGAGCCTCACTCCCGCGGGCAGGGGATGCTCGGAGCCTGGCGAGGCCTCCAGGCGGCGTCCAGCAGGCGGCGCCCGCGAACGGGGGGAACGGGGCGCCCGCTCTGGGGGACGTGGGACGGCAGGCCTCCCCCGCTCGGCACCCACGCGGACCGGCTGGGAGGGAGG
>NW_027528385.1:83467-84454 GCF_008692635.1 Crocuta crocuta | reverse complement strand
CCGCCGGCTTTCCCGCGCCGCCTCTTCCTCGGCAGTCTTCCTTCCGGGGGCGCACCGGACACCTCCGCCTTCCTTCTTCTCTTCGCCAAGCAGCTCTCCGCCCCCGAAGGTCCCGAAGGGCGGCGTTTTGTCGCACATAACGTAGGGGACAGACCGTGTTTCTCGTCAAACAGCTCCCTGGATGCTCCCCCGGACCACTTGTCGGGGTCGGGGCTGACCGCTTCCCCCGCAGGACCCCTCTGCGGACCTACTTCTTGTTCTGGCAGACGGCCGGTGGGATTCTGGGGCGTTAAATGGCGGAGGTGAGCAGGAGGTGCCGGCGAAGGAACACTGCCGGCCCTNCCGGTTCTTCTAATTTCACCACTTCTAATTTCATCGACTTCTCCCATTCTCTTCTCCTGACTTCCACACCCCAAGTTTCCACAAAGATGGTCAAAAGAGGAGTCCAGAGCACCAGAAAAGGAATTATCTAGAAAACATTAATAAATAATTTTTTAAATGGCTTAAATTATTAGAGAAGTAATTTTCAGTTAACCAATACTTATTAACCATAGCCACTGCTTCAAGAGAGTATCGACCGCATCCACCTAGGGACCTCNGGGGGGGGGGGGGGGGCAGGCAGACACACACCTCTACCACAGTCACGCTCACTCAACACACATGTGCAGCACATTTCTTCAGAAAGAGCATCCGCACCTTGCTAAGTTCTCGAGGAGGTAAGAACCGATGTCCCTGTCTACATCAAGTTCTAGCCTTTCATGAACACAGGCCCCCCGAACCTCCCCTGACACCCACTCAAAGCCTCATGATGTGTTTATGCCCAAAAGTGAACCACCAGGTAGGCCGTAGGGTTCTGACTTCCCTCATATTTTGTACTTTTCTTGAGAGTGGTGCTAGGCTGCCCACCCCCATCTTCTGAAAACTGCATGCGTATGTATTCCTCCAGGCCTTGCCTTCACCCCACCCTTTAATCTGGGTAAACCCTAC
>NW_027528385.1:52786-83278 GCF_008692635.1 Crocuta crocuta | reverse complement strand
AAACCCTACCCTTACTTCAAGCCCCCACCCCAGCCCCCACCCCAGCTGTGCCTCTCTCTGAACCCTTCCACCTCACCAGGTCTGAGCACACACATCCTCTGTTACACAGAATGCTGCCTCAATTTCCCAAAAGCAGGTGTCCCAGCGTTATTATTCCTATCTGTCCCTCTCACTCAACTGTAAGCTCCCAGAGCAGAGACACTATTTTCTGGAATGTGAGGCCTCTAGCCCCAACCTACTAAAGAACAGAGGTGACCTGCAGGGAGCAGGGAAGCCCACAGGGCAGGGAGGCACTGTACCCACACCAAGTCAAGGAACATGTGCGTCCCTAAGTCAGGAGCGAGAGACAGGGACACTTTTAATACTCGCAGCTGAATACCCTAGCACACTTTTCAGAAAGCTGACAGGCAGTGTGACATGTCATTAGGCATAAATACTGAGGTCACACTGCCCAAGTTCAAGTCTTGGACTGGCCAATCACAAACTCTATGAACTTTTATGCACTACTTGACCTCTCTGGCCCAGTTTTCTCATTGACAAAATGGGGGCAACAAGGGTAACCACTTAGTAGGGGTACTGGGGGAATTCAATGAAATACAGCATATAAGGTATGCTGAGCGGCACCCGTGACCTAGGAAAAATGAAATCTGTGTTAGATACTATCACTTGTATCCAACTTATATAAGTAAAAATCCATCAAGTGTGAAATAAAAAGAGATTATTTAAGACAAATGAGTAAATAATTTCAACACATAACAAAGAGATGACAAAAATAAGCCACACATGAGGCGCCTAGGTGGCTCAGTTGCTTACACATCTGACTCTTGATTTCGGCTCAGGTCACAATATCACGGTTTGAGAGTTGGAGCCCGGCATTGAGCTCCGTGCTGATGGCACGGAGTCTGCTTGGGACTCTGCCTCCCTCTCTCTGTGCCCCTCCTGAGTGCTTTCTCTCTCAAAATAAATAAACTTAAAAATAAATACCGTTTTGTCATCTGTCCCTGCTGTGGCTTTCAGAAGATATTCTGTAGCATTTTAAGTAAGCACTTTGAACAGTTAGCTCTTTTGAGGGTCACTGCTCCTTATCTGGGCCATACTGTCAGCTGAAACTGGGTGGTTATATCAGATTTCTTAAAATTTACTCAAAGGAAAGCTATCAGGATGAAAAATTATCAAACTGAAATATGGGCTTCTACATTTAAAAGGTGTATGTATGGTATATAATTCTAATTTTATTCTTTCCAATACTCAGCTTCTTTTAAAAAATTCTTTTAACGCTTATTTTTGAGAGAGACAGAGAGATGGAGCACGAGTGGAAGAGGGGAAGAGAGAGGGAGACATAGAATCTGCAGCAGGCTCCAGGTTCAGAGCTGTCAGCACAGAGCCCGACGTGGTGCTCCAACTCACGAACCACGAGATCATGACCTGAGCTAGAGTCGGATGCTTAACCAACTGAGCCACCCAGACGCCCCTCCAATACTTGCTTCTAAGCAGAAATCCATTTATCTTCTAAATTTCTCAATGATCTCTACACACCTCACTGACAGTCATATGCTCCTTGTAGTCATGGTACACGGTGTGAAATAAGCTGCCCTCTGTTGTAACACAGTTTACACTGCATGCGAATAAGTACATGTAACACGGATTTTTGTTTTTAATACCTATTGATGCTGTGCCAAGAGAGCAAAGGCCTGAGAGAAAAACTGTAGGAATCCCAGGTGATTTAACTTACGAGGTTCCTCATGCCCTACCTGTATTAAAATACCTATTTTTTATTACCTAATTTCAGTGAAATTCATGAATTCTAGTTTTTAACTATTCTTCACATTAGAAGAGACTCCAAATAAGAAAACCGTAATATTCTCAAAGTTTAAATCTATCACAGAAAAGAAAGTAACTTTACCTGAACACAAAGTATCCTGTGAAATGTTCCAGGCTCCACACAGAGAGTTAACTGTGTCATCATGAGACTTCTCGAGCAACTGGGAAGCTGAAAATACAACCGAACACGTCATCGGACGCAGTGCTGACGCTGACACGCAGGGCCCACTGCACACCCACTGTCTGCTCTTTCACATCACACCAACACCGACTTACACCTGCCACTTCACACTCCAGACCTGCTGCACAACGTTAAGCACAAAAACTCTTACTCAAATCTACTACAGACGGGGAGATTCATAAAAAATAATCTACAGAAATCATGTCACCAAAAGGATTAAATTTAGGATAAAGTTAGAAGAGATTTTGAAAAGTCAGTTTGCCTGGACCTGAGCAGATGCTCAGCAAAGGTAAACAAATATTCTCAGCTCATCTTGTATAATAGTCGGGCTTTTTCTTCAAGAAGCCAGCAAACTAGAACCGTGGTTCTCAGCCCTGGGTGCCTTGGCTCCCAGCAGGTGACGGTCACGTCTGCAGACATCACTGGATGCCATGGGGTATGAACCAAATTCTGCTGGTGTACAGTGAGTGGGCAGAGGCCAAGGATGCTGCAAGGCATCCTGCCGGACACAGGACAGCACCCCGCACTGCCCCTCACGTGCCCTTAACAATGAATGGTTCTGCCCAAAATGTCAATAGTGGCAAGGATGAGACTCCCTAGAGGTTTCACAGAATAAAATCCAGGATATCAATAATTTAACAAGTAAGGTCACAAATATTATCTTCAAATCCTGTGCATACAACAAATCAGAAACAAGAAAGACATTTTGGTCTCATACCCAAGGATGTTTTTTAAAGAGACTCAAACCATGCTTTCTTGAGGAAACGTTAAATCAAGATCAGAATGGTGAGCACAAGAACAAGTGTTTCAGGTGTTGAATTCTGAGCTGTGCTGGATGCGGTGAAGTAGCAGAATTAACCCGGCAAAGGAATGGCACAGTGCCAGGGGCCTATAAAGGTACATACGTGATTAGAGCAGAGCACTAGCTCCCAAGCTCCATATGCACACTCACCCTCCTCTTAGCAACAGAAACCTCATCTCGTCAGGGCAGCCACACTCTCTAAAAGACCATGCCAGTCTTGTTTGTGGTCTCCTTTGGCTCAATCTACTACAGTCCCCTTTGGCTGTCATCTTGGATGATGCTGGGCATCAGGCAAATCAAACTACATGTATGAACACAATACAAAGGACTGTGCCTGATTTCCTGGGTTGTCTGGAGTGGTTTCTTGCCCCTATAGTTCTCTGGCCATAACTGCTTACAACCAAGAAGAGCTATAAGACCCAGTGCTACTGGATAGAACTTTCCGTGTGCGAGGCTGTCCACAGGAAGCCGGCTCAGCTGGGAGACATATTCATTTTAAATCGGAAGCCAGGCACTAAGGGAGACCAAGCAGAAAAATGAGAGACAAGACTCTTAAAAACCATGGAATGGCCACCCTATGACTTCTACTTAGTATGTCTTTGATGACATGACAGAAACATGCACCTCTATCTAATTTGAGCCACTCATGGTATTTGTTACATGCAGCCCAAACCAACCTTAACTGATACAGGTGCCCACTGCATAGTCACGTACAAATATATTCAAGGTAGGTTAAAATAAACCGTAAAGGTAATAGGAGCAAACACAGAACAATTTTAAAACCTTGTGGTGGGGGAGTTCTGGGCGTCAAAGGAATCCTGGAGGCCATAAGGAAAAACCAACAGATCTGCCTACATTAAATGTTTCTGTTTTACAAAAGTTGCTGCATGTTAAATGAGAAAGCAAAGATTTTGTGCATTTCAATCAACAATATATTTACTGAG
The DNA here is from genome assembly GCF_008692635.1 of Crocuta crocuta. Classification (NCBI taxonomy): domain Eukaryota; kingdom Metazoa; phylum Chordata; class Mammalia; order Carnivora; family Hyaenidae; genus Crocuta; species Crocuta crocuta. The sequence continues at coordinate 79,530 of NW_027528385.1, read as the reverse complement.
TGCCTACGAAAGCACACTGGGCTCTACACTAGCTCGGAGAAGGGCTCTACACTAGCTAGGAGAAAATGCTGCAACATGCAACGATTACTGTGCATGATATAAAAAAGACTCTTACAAATAAGAAAAACAGGAAATTGGACAAAGACATAAAATTCACAAAGATAATGCAAAAGTTATAATTAGTGATAGAATCGAAAACAAAAAAATATGTTCTTCTCATAAGAAGTGACCTCAAAAGCAAACCAAAGAAATGAAGTTTTTCTATCTCAAATTGAGTAAGATAAAGAGTAACATATTTTTCCAACCGTGGAGAAAGTGGCACTCTCATAAACAGCTCGTAATAGGTGAAACAGCACTAACTTTTTTTTTTTTTTATTTCTAGGAGAGGGAGAGAGAGAGAGAGAGAGAGAGAGAGAGAGAGAGAGAGCGAGCAGGGGAGGGTCAGAGAGAGAGGGAGTCACAGACTGAAACAGGCTCCAGGCTCCGAGCTGGCGGTCAGCACAGAGCCCGATGCAGGGCTCGAACCCATGAACCGCGAGATCATGACCTGAGTGAAAGGTGGACGCTTAACCGACTAAGCCACCCAGGCGCCCCAGAAATAGCACAAACTTTTTGAAGGGCAATCTGACAAGATAAAGAATTTTAAATTCTGCCTTTATGAATTAACACTGTCGAAGCACACAGGAACACACAGAGTTGCAGAGAAGCATGTCCACCAGTGGAAGGACTACACGAGTGAAAAGGAAAGCCTCACGACCACAAACAGGAAAACGGTTAAGCAGGAACAAGAACCGTACCGTGCAGTTTAAAAAGGATAAAAACTTGCAGCACTATTTCTAATAAAGAGCAACTGGTAAACCTCTGCTAGCAGATGACTCAGTATCTAAACTCCAAGCTACTCTGCAGCATCTTAAATAGAGAAAAGAAAGAGAGAAGTAGGGGTCATACCTACCGATCAGGGAAAAACCTCCAAGACACTTTTAAGGTTAAAAAAAATAAATAAGGGCTGAAATAACAGGTATGCCATGATTCAATTTAGGTGAAGATAGACTACAGGTCCACACCTCACAGGAAGACACAGAAGCCTGTGCACACAGGTGTGTGACGCACCGGAAGCCATCTGGAAAAATATGCACACTTACAATATGGGTTCTCCATGGGTGGAGAATTCAAGGAGAACCCAGATGGCTGTTCACTAGGAGCTGTACGCTGGTGTTTTATGAAAATGTACTCATACGGTATTTAACTAGAAATTTTAATAGTAGCCCAAATATAGAAAAACATAAACTCATAATTAGTCTAAATCAAATTCTTTCAAAGAGCTTGGTTTATTATTTTTTAAAAAAGAAAATATCCCCAAAATATTAAAAATCACAAAGGGGCTACAAAAAATAGATTCTCAACCTATACATCCAAAAACTACATGCCTAATACATGCTTAAAATATATGCTTTAAAAATCTTAATGAAGCATAAGGTTTTCTGGAGGAAAATATTAACACAGTCCACCTTGAAATAGGTAAAAATCTATTAGAATTAGGAAACAACTGAAGTCTCTAGGGAAGGAGGAATAAACCTTCCCCCCACAGTTTACACACCAAGCGCTCGGTTCCCTTTATAACATGCCAACACTTACAGGTAGGCGAGAGGTTCTCCCTCTTCTCCTTCATCTGCTGCAACCTCTTCTCCATGGTACTGTGCTGGCCGCTGTACATTTTAATCGTGGGACTGTAGATCAGTGAGCCATTGGATTCAAATAAGAGAACAGGGACATCATTATCTGAAAATAAACAAAAATCCAATTTTAAACTTAATAAAAAAGCCTTCTTACTACAACAAACTGATTCGTTTCATGGGAACACCCCCAGTCCATCCCATAGTCCTCCACCTTCCCTTCACCATCATCACCTACTACCATCAATATCTGTCATCACCCTGCCACTTCCACGGTCAACACGGGCACTAGAACCGCGGCCGCTGGCTGAGAAAAGTCCACGTGCCAGGTGCTGTGCTAAGCACTATACGTGCACCACTTCACTCAACGTCTCCTAGCCCCAAGGCATCAGGTGTCAGAATTTAAAGATGAGGAAACCAAGACACACAAGTTACTTTACTTTTTTGTATCTAGATCAAATAAGTATCTCACACCTAGTGAGAAGGAAGAGCCAGAATGCAATCTGGCTCCTAAATGTTGGAAAGGCTATTATTAAAAAGAAAAGAACAAGTGTTGGCAAGGATGTGCAGAAAAGGTACTCTTGTGCACTCGTGATGGAAATGCAAACTGGTAGAGCTATTGTGCAAAACTCTATGGAGGTTTCTCAAAAAACTAAAAACAAAACTTCCGTATGATCCAGCATTCTACTTTTGGGAATCTACCTGAAGGAAACAAAAACACTAATGCAAAAAGGTATTTGCACGCCCATTTCACTGCATTAATTACAAAGGCCAAGACAAGGAAACCACCTCAATGTCCATCTATGGATTACGGAAATTGTGGTATGTGTGTATACACACACACACACACACACAGGAATATTATTTGACCATAAAAAAGAGCAAAACTTTGCCATTGATGATAACATGGGTGGACCCTGAGGGCATTACGCTAAGTGGAATAAGTCAGTTAATGCAAAAGAATACTATATGTTATCACTTATGTGTGGATTCTATAAACAAAATCAGAAAACAAAAACAGAACAACCATGGTCATGGATACAGAAAACAGACTGGCAGCTGTCTGAGGCCCAGAGTCAGCGATGAGCAACATGGGTGAAAGGGGTCAAAAGTACAAACCCCCAGTTGTAAAAAGAGCGAGGCACAGGGACTACAGTGAACATTGGACTACATTTGTGAAAGTAGCTGGGAGACTGGGTCTTGAAAGCTCTATCATGAAAGAAAAATTTTTTATAACTGTGTATGGTGATAGATGTTCAGTGGACTTGTGATCATTTTACAATATACACATCAAATCACTGCACTGTATACCGGAAACTAGTATGTTATGCCAATTATAGTTCAAAAAAGCCCCAGAAATGATTCTATGATTAAATACATAAGGACAAAAATTTCTCTATTTTTTGATTCCACAGAAGCAGCCTGTTGCTACAAGTGAAAAATGTAGGTAATTGATCTTCTAAAAGCCTTGTGCAAGATGCAACCATCAACAAAACCTGATTGTTACCACTGTTACAGTGCTATAATGTTTTACAAGTAATTCAAGACAGGAATAGAGTATCTTGAAGCCAAGTAATGCCTACACAGAGAAAAAGGAAATACAAAAGCTGTATATGTGTCAGGGAACCACTGAAGAGACCAGGACCAGAGAGGTCGCGATTCTGCAGAGTGGGAATGCTGAGGGGTGAGCTCAGGAGCAGAGGATGGTTTACCCCCAGGAGGATTTATCATTAAAGGGCCTGGGGCGAGGGGCTGAAGGGCTGGTCTCTGACCCAGCAGAGAGCAGCTGCTGAGAAACAAAGGTACAAGAAAAGACACAAGCCAAGAGTTTGGCAGTATCAACAAACTCAAGAGGAAACCAAAAGCTTCGCGGCACCAAATCCCACTGAACAGGGCAGAGTAGAGATCCAGTCCTTGCATGCACATTATTTTATCCTCAAGAAAGTTGCCAAATTCTGAAGCTACAAGTTGCCAAATTCTAAAAGCTAAGCGGTGTGTGTGTGTGTGTGTGTGTGTGTGTGTGTGTGTGTGTGTGTGATGTAAAGTTCTATTTTCACTGAAAGATGAAAATGGAAGTTCAGGACCAGCCAGGGGAAGGGGTCGTTGTTATTCCAGGCTCTCAGAGGAGAGTTCTAAGTGGCCACATCCTAGTATCACTGTCAAATCAGAAGTCTACCACGCCTCACCAAAATCAGAGAAGTTCCTGCTCAAAACAGTCCCGATAAAGCCTACTCCGGGAACTCAGCAGGGGAAACTAGAAACTTTGTGTCTAAGAGAATAATATTGCCTGGAGCTTCAAACATACTTTATAACTAATGACTTGCCTTCAATTACAAAAGCCATCATTCTTACTGAAACAGGGCATTAGGACAAAAAGCAGGACAAAAAAAACACAGAACAGAGCAGAGGCATTCTAGATAATGCAGATAAGAAGCAAAGAAAAAATGTCAGTGATTTAATCCGAACAGCAGAATATATTTAAAATATGGGAAACCCTAGAACTGCAAAGTAAAATAACCAAACTTATGAATGCAAAAGATGGATTTTAGAGCAGATTACACACAGCAGAAGAATGTATTAGTGAACTGTAAAAAAAAGGTCAATGGACAATATACAAACTGATGCACAGAGAGGGAAAAACAATTCAAGCACCTCTGTGAACTCCAAGTAGGAGATTTAAAAAGAAAACTGGCCCATGAACATAAAATTCAAACTATTGAAGGCAAAATGCAAACAAAATGCACAGTTAAAAGAAAATATACCTTTAAAAAAACAAAAATACAACTGTGGGCTAATTTGCAAACCCAAAGAAATGTGTTTCTTTTTTTTTTTTAGCTTTACTGAGGAATAATTAACAAATAAAAATTATATATATTAAAGGCAAAAAAAAAAAAACCTGGGGTGACTGGGTGACTCAGTCAGTTAAGCACCCGACTTCGGCTCAGGTCATAATCTCATAGTTTGTGGGTTTGAGCCCCACACTGGGCTCTGTGCTGATAGCTCAGAGCCTGGAGTCTGCTTCTGGTCTCGCTCTCTTTCTGCCCCTCTCCCACTCTCTCAAAAATAAACATTTAAAAAAATAATAATAACATATCATCTAACATTTGCCCATTCTGAGTAACAAAAAGGCCAAGTATTTATCAGGTAAAAATATAAAAATAGATATAAAATAACAAAGAAATAAACAGGGATTTATTCCAATAGGGCTTCTTAGTCAAAATCTGTTTTCCATTATGATTCCTGAAAATAAAAAGTTCCATCAGTTTGGTGAGCGACCCAAACTTCACGGCTGATGAGCTCAAATCCATGGCCTTGCCACAGCCACGGCAAGCTTCCGCAGGCTGGAGCTGCAGGGTCCCCCTTACGGGGGTCCGTCCACCGGCCACCAGAGCAAGCGCCCATGCCCGTGCTGGGTGTGTACACTCACCCAGCGTTGTTTTCTGCCTCTGGAGCTCTGTAGCCATTTTCTGAAATTTCTTCTGAAGCCTTTTATCATGTTCTGGCGTTTTAGGAATAAAATCTTTGGGCTGCATACACTTACGCTGTGCAAAAAAGACATAAAAATTAATACTGTATTGCAACTTTGTAAGAAAACAACTCTTCCCTTTGCATTTCTGGAATTTTTGTAACACTGCAAACAAAGCCTTCTTAAAGGCTTTATTTCTTGCACTGCATGTGAAACAGCAAGTCATTTCCTTCTGTGCATCTGTAAAAGTATCAGCACAATTTTAAGAATAAACACAAGGTGGTTATAAACTAAGTAGCTATGTTTGCTCTGGCATTTTCTCCTGAAATCCTCCCAGCATTATTAGCTTCCATGAAAGTTCTTAAACAAAATTAGTCTTTTCCTCATTTTTGTTAATCTTCATTATCTCCCCTCCCCCCACCAAAATTAACAACATAGTGACAAAATACGAGAGCAGTTTAACTACCAATGAAAAGAACCATTATTTAATCTTGCCCTATTGTCTTTAAATCACAGTAACTCTCTTCAGCTGGTGACCCCCAAAGACTACACACACACACACACACACACACACACACACACACACACACACGAGGTGTGACAATGGGTGACTCCCAAGAAGTCTGAGGGAGCTTCCGCAGGCCTACACTTGTGTTCTTGACTGAGCACCTTGCTCTCACTCATCATTTAACAAAAATGCTGTGTCAGGCACTGGTCTCGACACAGGAAAAGATTCTTGCTGTCGGCAGCTTGTGCTCTATTAATGAATGATGGAAATTAAACCCTACATAAGTAAAATAAGTTATATGTGTGAAAATAAACACAATAAGTAAAATAAAGTGCAGGCGTGCCAGGAGGGTTAATTCCAGCCGGCCTGGAGCTGGCCTCGACTGTGGTCCCCGCCGAACATGCACAGCATGCAATGGGCTAACAAACAATGATGCTTTGTGACTGGGAGTCCAAAGCATCTGGGGGCATCGGTATTCTCAAAGCTCGCCAACTGCTTATCGCCAATGGGAGGGCTCGGCCGCTGGGGGCGGTAAGGCACTCACAAGGGCACATGACCAGCAACCGAAAGAGGCTCCCCTCCCGCCCTTCTCAAGCAGGGTCACGTAGAGTCCTGTGAGTCTTTGCAGACAACTGACCCCCACCTGACGGCCACCATTAGTACAGTAGGTTGGGAAGGAGAAGGCACTACAGACGAAAGGAAAACAGCAAGCAGGCGAGCCGGGGCAGCCGCACACGGGAGGATGGGCCTCGGCTCACAGGGCGTGGCGCTCAGGGGCCTCACCAAGAAAAGAACCCGGGCACAAAGCCCCACCCAAGTCAGAAAAACGGTCACATCATGGAGTTTGGGGGAAGTGTGTTCCAGACAGAGGGAACAGAGAATGTAATGGCTCTAAATCACAAATATGCTTGGAATATTTGCACAACAGCAGGGATGAGGGTCAGGCTGGCAGCAGAAAGGAGGAGAGAGGGGGAACCAAGAACCTCCACAAAAAGCCCAAAATAATACCATCTGCAGTCACGTTCACTTTGCAACTGCACTTAGAAAAAGGAAAGAGAATGTTTTCGGGCACAGGTAAACCTTTAAAGAAAGTGTATAAGCAGTCATGACTTAGGCCTCATTAATAGGAAAATGACAAAGATCAGTGACATCCAGGTCTGATCACTGCGTGAAGAAACAGGCTCCCTCTACACTGCTGGTGGGGCTGTTCACAACAGAGAGCACGCACATTTCAACCCAGTAACTTCATCCCTACATCTTCCACATGGAGAAATTAACTAAACATGTCACACAAACAACGTGCTTAGGAAAAACCCACAATGATTTAAGGGTGCACGAATCCAAGAAAGACACATTCGTGCCATAGAATAAGTGAGGTTGGCTGGCGTATGCTGTCATGAAATGGTCAAAAACATACTGTGAAGAAGAAAACAGCAATCTCCCAAACAATACGTGTTAACATAGGAGAATCTCATTCGCACAAGACAAGTGTGTGTGTGTAATGTATGTGTACTGAAGACCATCCAAGTCACAAGGACCCATATCAAACCAACAACTGTTTATTTTGGGGGTTCCTGGGTGGCTTAGTCGGTTGAGCATCTGACTTTGGCTCAGGTCATGATCTCACGGTTTGTGGGTTCGAGCCCCGCGTCGGGCTCTGTGCTGACAGCTCAGAGCCTGGAGCCTGCTTCAGATTCTGTGTCTCCCTCTCTCTTTGCCATTTCTCCCCCAAATCTCTCGCAAAAATAAACAAACATTAAAAAAATTAAACCACAACAAAAAAAACCCCGGCAGACACAACTATTGCTAAGTGTATCAAAGAGAGTCAAGAGACTTGCACCCCCTATTTCACCTATACGTGAATGAGATCAGGGTGGAGACTCAAGTTAAGTGCACCTGTCAGTGCGCCACAAACCCTGGCTGGCCTGCCATGAATGGAATGGAGGTAGAAGATTTAGTATTTACAGAAAATCTGAGACACCCACGGGAATGTCTTCTTTAACTACAGGAAATGTATGGTTCTAGCCTGTCTAATTCAGTTTGGAGAAAGTCCGCAGATCGCTTCTCCGACGGGCATTCTCATGCGAAAAGGGACTAGGACATTTCCTAGTAAAGCAACTTACCCTCAGGTAAAGAAATCACAATGAAAGCTTTTAAATAATAAAAAAGTGAAAACGTTGTAGTTCAAATATGAATTAGACCTCAAAATGTCTTTAAGTCTGCAGAGCAGATTTTCAATAAACAACTTATTTATTAAATAACGTGGATATTTCTGCTCCAGACTGTTAAGATTCTCCAAGAGCAGAACAAGGTATTTTGCGATAGACATAACAAACCGAATTCCGAAGAAGGTCCCAGAGCACCTGGACATTTGCTGGTCTCTTGGCAACTTCCAGTTTTCTGTTGGGCAAACCTCTCTCTTCCATTTCTCACAACTTTAAAAGATAAAATAATTTCCGTAACTGTCTTAAAAATGCTACAGGAGAAGAACACCAGGAGCAGCAGCAGCACTTAAGACAACTCTTGAATATGCTCTAAATAGTTTCATTTTCTAGGAATAAAAGACTGAATAAATTCATAGTTGCCACTGTCCATATTGAAATCACATACTCACTTTTTTTTTAATTAGGCTTGGTAAGTGTTCCCTGGTGTTGGCTGCCGGGAACAGCGATTCATCGATGTGTGCTCCAGCTGTCCTGCATCTGTGTAATTAAATTGAGAGTATAATGAGCATTTGTTTGTTATATTCACACAGCATTAAATCTGCACATACGTCAGTTAGCAGTTTAAGAAATGCACAGGCCATTTCAATAGATGTGTCTTTTAAAGTAAGTACGCCTAACGGCGCCTGGGTGGCTCAGATGGTTACGCATCCAACTTCAGCTTAGGTGGTATCTCACAGCTTGTGAGTTCGAGCCCTGCGTTAGGCTTTGTGCTGACAGGTTGGAGTCCGGAACTGCCTCGGATTCTGTGTCTCCCTCTCTCTGTGCCCCTCCCCTACTCATGATCTGTCCTTCTCTCTCTCTCTCCCTCCCTCTCTCTCTCTCAAAAATATACAAACATTCAAAAATAAACAAAGTACATTTGTAAGCAAATACAAAGGGCAATATAAATTCCACTTGCCAAATTATTCTCTATACAGTATTCAGAGTGTAAGAGCAGAAGCAAGCAGCAGGTAAAGGAAGCACAGTTTTTCCACGGTAACTTTAGTCTTGTAGCACCCTTCAAAATGATCAGTGCATGGCACACATATCACTGAAGCACATGTTATTAAAGGAGTGAGTGTAGACAGGACAAAAAATGAATAATCTAGAGCTAGAAGGTTCCTAAATAAATTAGGCTGCAATGTTCATGTTGCCCCCCAAACTGGGTTGTGTCTTGTGTGTTTTGCCTGGAGAGCAGGGTGGGCTGATGACACTTACCCCAGGCTGCGCCCCACCCCCAGACCTGTGTACAGCCACTGGGCAGGTTCTGCTACGCAGCCCTTCACGCCCTCCCTGCCTTGGGGATCCCGGACCATCACCTACTTCTAACCATTCAGATGCTCAAATGTAAACAATTACAATAATTTTCTAAACGATCTTCTTACCTATAGTTTCTATGCTTCTCATTCATTTATATCATTAGTGCTGAAAGATTAAGCATATAACATTTTGCTCATCTCTCCACAACCCAACCAAAAACCTTTGATTACGCCTATGTTAACAGAATAATCTCACCTGTTGTTTTAGTCTTTTTAAAGTACAGCCCCTTAACACAACTCCAACTACATTTCATAAGATTGTCACTGTTCAACATTTATATGCAAATGATAGATGGAAATAGAATTAAAATACAATGCAAAAAAAAATAAGGCAAGTATGTCTATATTCATACATAGAGCTCTCTAAAATAGATTAAGAATAAAAACAAAACTTCAGCAGGGGGTATATGGGACTGTATACTATATATAATATGGTAAAGTGGTTCTTATTTTAAGCAGTCTGGAATATTAGGCACCAAACTGACAACAGTATTTATCACTAGACTTAAGGAATCCTAAAGTGTGGTCAGAAGACCCCTGGGGTCCCCAAGACACTTTTGAGGGCCTGTGAGGCCAAAACTACTTTTAGCACAAGGCATCGTTGGTCTTTTCATTGCCCGTTCTCTTGAGCACACAATGGGGTTAAAGCCAAATGACACGTGTGATCCCGGTACAGTGAATGCAGAGGCAGATTCCGAATGCAACTTTTTAATAAGCCAGACAGGAAAGAGGTTTACAAAAAATGCTAAAATTAAAAAAAAAAAAAAAAAAAAACGCAGCACAGTAACAGTGCTCAGGGAACGACGACGAGGCAGCACCCACGATGGGGGCTACTACAGGAGCCAGGAGAAGCTTTGGGTGGGGGCGCGGACTGCCAGTGAGGACGCGGATCTGTCTGGAAGGACAGCCGGCGCAGAAGGGCAGCAAAGGGAAGGCAGGGTGACAATTCCGGGAAAACACAAACCGCTGGTGGGACTGCAGTCCCTGATACTGGTCACAAGAAGGTCGCACAGGTCACCCCAATGGCGGTATTTGCCAAACTCGCGAGCTCGGGCGGCCCTCATCCTGCGGGCCCCAGGGTGCTCGAGAGGTGGGGTACAGGCCACTCTGCGGGGTGAGTTCCAGGACGGGGACATCGAGGGCAAGGAGACCAGTGACGGCTACAGGGGCAGGAGCCGCTGCAGGCTCCACGGAAGCTGTGGGGCGGGGTGGAGATCCGAATGAGCAGCACGGAGGAATAAAAACGGAATGTTCCTGAGCTCTTGTTGACACTGATGGACTGAGCGCATACGTTTTTCTCTCCTGCTCCCAAAACCTCAATCAAATGAGAGTAAAGGAAAGCAAAACGACACAGACCAACAGAAATGAAGAGGATATAAGGGACGTCTGGGGAACTGAAAAGCCAATACAGAGAAGGGAAGCGCAGCCTGGAAGCTGAACGAGAGGGCACCACAAGGGACTGTGCTCCTCTCCTCACACCCCAGGGACGCGGATGCGGGCTGGGGCCAACCGTGCCCACAGTCAGGGCCACCAGAGCAGGCGACAGGTTCAGTTTTCAGATGACCTGGACCAGAGACGCACTGAACTCAAGGACACCAGGCTGAGCTCAGGTAAGGACAAAGTTTCCACAAAAGGAAATGTGTTTGTGTGTATTTTCAGATCAGCTTGCAATTATGTAAAGTAACACTGCTAATTTATCAACTGCTGACTTTACAGAACCAAGAGTGAAGGGTGTGTATGTGTGTGTGTGTGTGTGTGTGTGTGTGTGTACACGTACATGTGCACAAAAGGTGGGTGCAGGTACGTGGCCCTGAAGTGGGGCCCCCGAAGGCAGCCACGTAGAAAGCTAAGCCTGCACTTCCACGCTAGAGAGTCTAGACAGTGTCAAAACCTGGAACGTCACGGCAGCAGCGGAGACACTGAGGCACGATGGGTGGGTGGAGGGGCGCTACCCTGGGGGGCAGGAACTGGGGAGGGCAGAAAGGGACCACTGCTTCACTGCGAGCCTTGAATAATAGCTGGCCTTTCTCTTTTCCTGCATGTGAGGGGCTCTCTCTCCATAACAGGATGGGAACAGGAAACTGGGCATTCTGATTCACACGGAAATGGCTGGCACAACAGGGAGAGAAACGGCACCTAGAGCCAGACAGGAGTGAAGTGAGGAAGTGGTTAGAGCTGGCGGCAAGTGCAGGTCTGGGCCATTTTGAACTCAGGTGCCGTGCTTCATCCACAAGAGTGTCCCCAGCACGGACACCTGGCACTCAGAGGGTGCACTGAGGGTAAAGACAGAGATGTGCGCAAAATCCAAATCCCTGCAGGAGCACTACCCCGTCTCCGAGCTCCTCTCCTCATGGATCCCAACCACTGATGCTCTGAGATGCTCACACACACTGGCGGCATTCCACCTCAGGCCACGACCTCTGTCCCTCAGAAAGCTGGTCCCCCAGGTCTCCGAGCATCTAGCTCCTCTAGGTCTTCTCCGCCTCAGCTCAAAAGTCACCAACTCCAAGAGGCATCCCCAGCCCCTAAGTAGGGTGACCAGCTGCAAACGGGCTCTGCCGCGAAGCCCCTCCTGGTCCCTTCCGAGGCCACACTACGCCCCCTCCTCCCACAAAGCCTGTGTCTTTTATGGCGGGAGTGAATATGCCCATCCAGTGACAGCACAACCCCAATGCCTGGCAGAGGGTAAGTGCTCAAAAGACACTTTCTGAAGGAGTAAATCTCATCACTGTGGAAATAAACACTCTTGTGAAATACTTTGACCTCCTTATCCCACACCACACATACACACACACGCGTGCTCGAGATAACAGAAATATAAAGGCCCAAACTATAAACTCCTAGAAGAAAAGGGAAGAAAAATTCATTATTTCAAAGTAAGCAAAGACATTCAGAGGGAATATCAAAAGCAAAAGAAACATAAAAGAAAATTAAAAACTGCACTTCAACAAAATAAAACACTGACATGCTCTGAAAGATGCAAAAGAAAAAATAAACAGTAAGTCACAGACTGAGATCCTGTATTTACAGTATGTGGTTCTGACAAAAAATTGCTAGGAACAATGTACAAAAACTACCTGCAACTCAGTATTAAGACAAAAACCCAATTTTTAAAAATGGGCAAAAGATTTAAACCAAATAGTCACCAAGCATGTGATCTTACAATCAGTACGAGTCATGAGGGAAATGCATGCTAAAACCATAGGGGTCCTCAAATGTATGGATAACAGGTTTGACAAGAAGGCTGACTCAAGTCAAAGGGAAAGAGTCCTCTTTTCAACAAACAGTGTGGGACAAGACACACACACAAACAGGATGAGATCAGACCCCCACCTCACACCACACACACAAACCAGCTCAAAATGGATCAAAGACCCAACTGTCAGAGCTCAAACTGTAAAATTCTCAGAAGAAAATATTTAAGAGTAAAACTTCTTGAGCTTGGATTTGGCAAGTTTCTTAAATGACATCAAAAGCACAAGAAACAAACAAATAACAAGTAGAACTCATAAAAATTAGAAACTTTTGCTTCAAAGGAAACCATAAAGGACTTATAAAAACAACCCACAGAATGGGAGAAAACACTTACAAATCCTAACAATATGAATACACGTGATATAGCCATACAGTGGAATCCTGTGTGAAGCAGCAGCTCTGATGCACGCGACAACATGGCTAGATCTCGAAAACATCACGTCAGGGAAGGAAGCCAGGCACAAAGACCATGTAGCGTATGACTGCGTTTACACGACACATTCACAAGAGGCAACTCTCGGACACAAGAAGTAGATTAGCAGTTGCCGTGGGTTGGGGGAAAGAGGGTGACATAAAGGGTACAAGGCTGCGCTCTCAGGGGATGAGAATGTTTTAAATCGACGGTGCTGGCTGCAAAATTCTGTGAATACATTAAAAACCGCTCAACTGCACCAGGCTGGCTCAGCGGGTAGAGCCTGTGACTCTAGATCTTGCAATCCTGAGTTTGAGCCCCATGCTGGGTCTACGCAGAGTTTACTTAAAAACAAAAAAAAACCCCTGAATTGTATACTTTCAATGGGTGAATTCGATCCCCAAAAACTGCTACCAAAATAAATAAATAAATAAGTAAATAAACAAACACATGAGATACCACTACATGACCACTAGAATGGCTAAATTTAAAGATGATAAATTCCAAGTGTTGGTAAAAATGTGGAGCTAATGAAATATTCATGCACTGCTGGTAGGAATGTGAAATGATACAAGCACCTTGGGGAACAGTTTGGGTAATGGCCCAAGAATGATCAAAATACAAGGACAAGGACACAGACATGATTATTCATAGCAACTTTACTTATAATAACCAAAACAGAAAACTACCCAACTGTCCCTTAAAAGTGAATAAACACACTGTGGTATATCCATACAATAGAATACTATTCAGCTATTAAAAAATCAGAATATCGATGGTCACAGCAACAAGGGTAACTTCAAGCACATCACGTTAAACCAAAGGAGCCAGCTGCAAAATAACACATCCTGGATGACGTCCTTTCCAGGAGACCGCAGAACGAGCAGAGCTGGTNGGGGGGGGGGGAAGGGGCGGCGGGACGGGTGGCCGCAAAAGGACACAGGGAAACTTTCTTGGGCGATGAAAATGTTCACAATATGGTGACTGTGGTCGTGATGCTAACACGGGTATGTACATTTATCAACTCCGTGAACTGAACACTTCAAATGGGTACCCTTCATTTTATGTAAAGTCCATTTTTATAAGACTGATTTTTTACAAAGCAAATGAACACCCAGAGAAAGGCTGTAGGAAGCCTAGGGTGGACGGGAGAATAATGCATGTCAGGAAGAAGTGACCAACAGGCATCGAGGAGAACAAGAACAATTTCTTAGGAATGCCTCTTTTTTTTAAAAACGTCTTTCATGACCATTTTTACCCTGAGCAGGGCTTCCTGGCCTCTTCTTACTCAAGTGAAAGGTCACCTATTTCCCACTGTTATAAGCAACAAGACCGCCTACGGGGGTGGCCAGGAAGCAGCCTGCGGGCACCTGCAGAAGCACCCGGGTAACTGCAGCATCACACATGGGGCCTGCGCTGTGACAACGCCGCAGAGCCCAGCCGCCCACCAGGCCCTCTCACCAGTCCTGGCGCACAAGGTCAGTCCTGTCTTCCCCCCGTGTACCACTGAGGGGACGGGGGCTCACCGGAGACCTTCCACCCAAGTCTACAAACCACTAAGTATCCTCTACTAGTTAGCAGTTTGTGGGAAGGCATGACTGAACTGGGTAACGTGTGTGCCTGACCCAGGGGACGTAGCTGCAGAAGCTGTGTTCTGTCCTCCCTGGGAGTGAGCGTCCCGACAACTCACATCAGCTGGAAAGAGGCAGAGACACAGGTCCTGAACCCACCTGGGTTTATACATGACCTTTCACAAGGAAGCAGCAGGTGGCCCGCTATACCGGTGAGGTCATTCGATGCGTGCCAACAACCTGCGTGTTCACATGCTTGGTAAAATACTGAAGTCACTACATTAAAACCCGTGTTTATCAGGCACTCAATCAAAATCTACTGAACAAACAAAAAAAGCTCCTGCTTGAATACCCTTCTCTGCAGAAATGTAACGTGACACTCTCCCCCCACCTAGTGGTCAGGCAGAACAGGGTCTCAGGAGTTGCCCCTAAAAGCAGAACCAACCTTTTGTTTTCTACTTGCTGCTACTTCAGAGCCAACAGGGAACACTGTGGCCAGCCCGGGCCAGTGTCATCCTTAGGTCTGCGCAGCCCTACCTGGCCACCCCCCCCCGCGGAGAACTCAGCAATGGCGGCACTTCCCCTGCCCATGCAAGCCTGCTTGTGACCCTGTCCTGTCCCTCCCTCAGAACCAACCCTCTCCTGCACTGGATCAACTCTACGGCCTATGCCACACCCACCCTATCTCCTAAATCCAGTCAGCAGAAGCGTGTTAATCTACCACCTAGGATGCGGGCTGAGTGGAGATAAAACCAAATGGCAGCTGTGTGAGGGCTCTAGCCTCAAGCATCCCACGAGAGTCCAAGTCATGAACTCCACCCTCTCCCCCGGGACACAGAGCCGAGCCCCAGGGGGCCAGGGACATGAGGGGACAGCACCTGTTCCCTGTTAAGTGGGGGCGAGAGCAGGCGCTTACTGTCTCACAGGTCAGGTTCAGGTGTCACAGGAGGAAACCAGACCAGGACCTGGAGCCCCGGCGCCCCGCCTGTGCCTTTCTGAACACCACCTCCTCCTTGGCACGTTCAAACAGAGTAGGGGACAGGACCATCGGAGAGGAGAGAAGCAGAGAAAGCGCGTGCAAGGGAAGGTGTGTGGAGGACACCCAGCACCTAACAAAGGAGCACAGGACCCGGGAAGTGCCTGACCTCTTGCTGCCAATCACTGTGGCCACCAGCCCCCCCTCCGCCCCCCTCCTCGCTCTGCACACGCCTGAGGCTCCAGGACCCACCGGGCCTGTTCCCTAACCACACTGTTAGGTTCCCCCTGTTCAGCAATCTCAAATGAGAGGGTGTTGGTGCCGGGTGGGGGCTTGTGAAGACTTTCCCAACAGTACCCAGACTGAGGATAACTTTCATGATCACCACCTCCCATCGAGGGAGGCTGGGGGCTCCTGCAGCACACCCTCCTCGCCCACTCGGCCCGGTCCATGCTAACCCCCAGCTCAGCCCCAGCGGCTCTTCCACCAGAAGTGCTGGCCCCACTACAGGGCCTTTGGGATCGCCGTCAAAGGGCTGACCAACTCCATCCTGAATCGCATCAGGTTCCATGCTAGGGGAACAAAGACCCCCGCGACAGTAAAAACAGACCCAATTTATACTGCTGGTTTGAACAGCCTCCTTTGTAATTTATCAAATCCTAATACACATGCTTCAGTCTACCAGAAATATTTCTGGCAAGACTGAGGTAAGACTTTAAACCCACAGTAGCTTGGCTGGTGTTAAAGTTCACATACACAGCTGACCCTTGAACAACAAGGTTGGGGTGCTGACCCCGCCCCCCATGCAGTCAAAAATCCACAGATAACTACTGACTCCCCAAAACTTAACTACTAACAGCAGGAGGTGACCGAAGGCTTACTAATAGAGTCAATAACACACATTTGTACATTATATGTATTCTGTACTCTATTCTTTCAATAAAGTACACTAGAGAAAACTTAAGAGAAACATAGGAAAATACAATACTGTACTGTATTTATGAGGAAAAAGACACACATGGTGGGCCTGCACAGTATATACCCACGCTGTTCGAGGGTCAGCTGTTCCCAAGCGTGGGGTAGGGATGTCGGCTCCTTCATCTCTCAACTGTTGTCAAACGCTGCACGGACCCAGAGGGGAGACCCAGGACGGCAGACAAAGAGAATGTCTGAGGCTGAAATGGCATTTTCCCCAGATATTTTAAACAGCAAAACTGCTTGGCAATTTCAGTGCCTATTCATATGGCAGGTCAAGAGCAGACAGGAAAAGCACCCTTGAGAAGTAAATGCTATTCAGACTCATTCATTATAGAAAACCTGCCCCACTCTGTGCCTTATCTAAGAAGCCCCCCAGATAGATGGGGCCTTCACAACCTCTTCAAAGGCTACGGCAATGGAAAAGCATCTGATCTTCTATGGGAGAAGAATCCCTTTCAACGGTCAAACGGAATAAGACAATTTGGAGCACCTCCCTGAAGCAGAGTGAGGAAGAGGCAGTGTGTGTGCACGGTTTCCCCAGCACAGAACAGGACCCACAGTGACAGCGGGAGTGACACAGGGGCGCTGGGGCGGCTTAGATGGTTGAGGGTCCAACTCTTGGTCTCACCTCAGGTCATGATCTCACAGTTTGTGAGTTCGAGCCCCGTGTCAGGCTCTGAGCTGACAGCACCGAGCCTTCCTGGGATTTTCTCTCTCTCTCTCTCTCTCTCTCAAAATAAATAAAAATAAACTTAAGAAAAAAAAAAGAAGCCATAGACACAAACTGAACTGTAAAGCAGTATTTTGAACTCAACATTTCTCTCTCTCAGAAAATTCAAGGATCTCATAAAGCTTTTTATGAGTTACACTCACAGATATTTATTATAACAAATTAAAACTGAGCAGTTCTTAAAATATGTACTTGCTAATTCATTTAAAAACAACAATAATAAAACTCAATACATGTCAACACAAGAGCTTTTATGGAAACAGAAATAAAAGGTAGAAAAGTGGACTGGCCGCACATTTCTGCAAATGTCAGTAATAGCAAGATTTTCAGTTTCAGCATTCCAGACACTGTGTATGCCACATGGCCTCACAATACTCTACCCTCCTGAGAAAATGAAAGGGGGAAAAGCCAAATAATACCTTAGTAATATTGTAAAAAGTTTCAACTCTGCTGATCCACTTACAGGGTCTGGGGACCCCAGCAGTCCCTGGACCATGATGTGAGAACGGCTACTCTAAAGCTATAAAAAACCCAATAATCTGATATTATTTACTAAGTGACTCATGAATAGTATTACATCTATCTTCTCAGTAAACCTATGCTCAGATAGAAAAATGTCTTTTAATTTGGTAACAGTGGATAATTTGGTGTTACTTTGTTTTTAATGTTTGAGAGAGAGAGAGAGAGCGCGCGCGAGCGAGCGCCCGTGTGCACGTGAGCGAGCACAAGAGACAGAGAGGGAGAGAGAGAGATCCAAAGCAGGATCCACACCATCAGCACAGAGCCCGACATCAACATCAGGGCTCAATCTCATGCACTGTAAGATTATAACCTAAATGGAGATCAAGAGTCGGGCGTTTAACGGACTCAGCCACCCGGGTGCCCTGCTTTGCTTTGTTTTTAATCAACACAGGAACACTTAGAGTTTGCTATAAACAAAAACCTCATAGGTTTTTAAAAAACACCTGTCTTACTAACACGCAGGTTTTCACCACAAGAGGCTTAAGAAACTTTCAAAGTCTCGGGAATTCTGAACTCTGAGAGCTGTTCCCACCACTCCGGCAATCGCTCCACATGTGCCCTCAGTGAGGAGGGAAGAAATCTGCTCTTCCAGCTTCCCTTCACCTGACAGCTGTGTCCTTGAGCACACAGGTGGGGCAAGGCTTGTGTGGACGGATGGGGAGCACCTCTGCATCGGAGGGCTTCCCAGAGACTGAGAAAGGGGCATTCGTGTGGGGCGCAGCCCAGCACAGGGTGCTGGAGCCCAAGGGGGGAGAGGAAGGTATCCGAGCAAGGTCAGTGAGGGGTGTCAGACTTTGAACAGGTGTGGAGGGTCCCCACGCGTGGGGGTGATGTGAGGCAAAAGGGACATCTGTGCAGAGAAGAGGCCCAGTGCAAAGGGGGATCCAAGCCTGAGCAGACGAGGGGGTCTGTGCAGGGAAAGGCAGAGCCGGAGAAGAGATGAGTCATCTACGTATTTGATTAACTGCCCTCTAAGGACAGCAGGAATCCTTTCTTCCAGTCTGAAAAGTGAGTCACAAACCCTGGGGAGAAGATGAGGACTGGAATGAACCCCCTGGTTTGGGACTGACATTGCAGGAATCAGTGGGAACTTGGTTCACTAGTCATGGAGTTCCAAACACCTGGGTGTCACTGACTGCCTGCAAGAGGGCACGGGAGCAGCAACAGCGGATGGCACCGCACTATGGGTTCACAATACCATTTCCACTGACAGAACCAGGGATCCCTAGAGAAACAGCTGATCCAGGGCAGGGAAACTGAAAGTACAGGTAGGCCTTGGATTAAATTGTGGTGCCAGAAAGAAGTGTTTACAGAATGATGGGAAACAGGTAAAATAACACGGCAGTCAAACTGGATGGGCCACCCATGGCCAAAATAGCTGAAGCCTTAAAAGGTTTAAACAAGGAAAGTAATGATCACAACCCAGTGAATAAAGCAGGGAGACACAGTGCAATGAGGGACAGTTACTGATGTGGTTCAAAGTGCCTCCCCTCAAAAGCAACACTAAATGCAAGGAGGGGGTGCATGGGGACTCGGTGCAGAGGCCTGGCAGGCACCCCTGTGACCACCACCAGCACCGCCAGCACACGGAGCGGGTGCACTAAGGAGAAGCCATCATTACTTCCAGGGCATTCCTGCAGAGGACCCAGAACGCAGATGACCTCAGCAGGAAGCATCAGGTACTCCCACACTGAGACACCACACATCACGACTTACAATCTTCACAATACCAAAAGCATGAAAGCCAAAGGAAGACCAAGGAACGGCTAGAGTGAGGAAGACGCCGAGGAGACATGTTGACTAGACACAGGGAGCTGGGAGCCATCTGTTGTAAAGTGCACAACTTCAACAGCTGGTGAGAGCAGGATGGACTCAGAATCCAATGGTGGGGAGTATTTTAGTGTCAACTTGCTAATGTGAATGGCAGCATTGGGGTCATGCGAGAAATTGTGCTTGTCTGTAGGAAACACTAAATGCAAGGGCATCTGGGCAATGACCTACTTTCAAGTAGGCAAAACAAAGGCCTGTGAACTGTATATCCAACTCATCTGTTAGATCACCCTTCCTCAACAGAACTGAGAGGGGACAGCCAAGTTGACCTTTATGGCTTTTGCCTTTATTTCTTCTTTGTTCAATATAAAAGCATCTACTGTCCAAAGGAACCATCAGAATTTTATCAGAGGCTGTTACACAGTTGTGTCTGCTCTTAGGAAAAAATATGCCAGAAAGAGCCCAACAAAATGGGATTCTAGTGACACCTAGTGACTTTGTATATTCAATGTTCACATTTTCAGTGGAAATCATGAGCAACAGCCTGGTTAGGCAGCCAAAAAAAGATAAACACGACATTTAAATAAAGGTCAGTTTAGCTGTTATCTCTAAGTTCTATTGAAAAAAGGTTAAGTTCAGTAAAAATCAAGGAAATTCAAATGAAATGAATTTTATTTTTTCACCAACAAAGTAGGAAACATTAAAAAGACTGATAACTCACAGTATGAGTAGCGATATAGGAAACAAGTGTTGTTTTACACTGCTAGAAAGAGAATTTAGCACACTCTTTCTGGAAAGTACTATGACAGAACTTATTATAAATTTAAGTATACAAGCTCTCTGAACTCAAAAGTCCACTTGTGGAACTTAAACCTATGGAACATAAACATCTGTAGGAAGTAATATACACAGAGGCATTGAGCGTTGTATTATTTCTGGATTGGAAAAAAAAAGAAATGGAAAACTTCAAACTCACTAATAGGAGATAAATTATGTGATATCTCTTATAGAAAATTGTTTTAAAATATGAAATCTATTGCTATGTACAAACATTGAAAACTGTTCTCTAATATAATGTTAACTAAAAAGTTTATATGCACTCCATTAAAAAATACCTACATATTTCCATGGATGCACATATAAACATGGACATATAAATGCCTGTGTATGCACTTTTTATACGTTTAGTAAAATGTCTCCAACTATATACTCTATAAATCCTCAGTGGTAGGTCTTCCCACAATTGAGGGGAGGGAAGATAAGAGGTAGATCAGGTGGGGACTTTTCACTTTAAAAATACACACCTATTTAAGGGGAGCCTGGGTGACTTGGTAGACCCTCTAACTCTTGACTTCAGCTCTGGTCATGATCTCGCAGTTCATGAGTTTGAGCCCCATGTTGGGCTCTGCGCTGACAGCAAAGAGCCTGCTTGGGGTTTTCTCTCTCTCCCCTTCTCTCTCAACATGAACAAACTTCTTAAAAAAAAATAAAGAAATAAAAACATTTATCTGTTTTAATATAAATACATTTAATTTAAAAGAAAGTTGGTTTTCAAGATAGCAAAAGGAAATACAAAAATGAGTAATTCTATATAACTAAAATCTAACTGCATTATAAAACATTTGTATTAAAATATGATTAAATTTACTTTATTTTTAATATTATTATTTATTTTTCAATGTTTATTTTTGAGAGAGCACAAGCAGGGGAGGGGAAGAAAAAGGGGAACCGAGGACCTGAAGCAGGCTCTGTGCTGACCGCAGTAAGACTGATGTGGGGCTTGAACTCATGAACCATGAGGTCATGACCTGAACTCAAATCAAGAGTCAGACACTCAACCTAAACACCCAGCTGCCCCAATTTTTTATTTACTTAAATTCAAGTTAGTTAACATACAGTATAGGATTGATTTCAGGAGCAGAGCCCAGTGAGTCATCACTTACATGTACCACCCAGTGCTCATCCCAACAACTGCCCTCTGTAATATCCATCACCCATCGCTAGATATACCCATTCTGTACCCACACCCTCCCTCCAGAAACCCTCAGTTTGTTCTCTGTATTTAAGAGACTCTTACGGTTTGCTTCCCTCTCAGTTTTTATATTATTTTTCCTTCTTTTCCTCTATGTTCATTTGTTCTGTTTCTTAAATTCCACATCTGAGTGAAATCATATGATATTTCTCTTTCTTGGACTAATTTCACTTAGCATAATACACTCTAGATCCATCCACATTATTGCAAATGGCAAGATTTCATTCTTTCTGATCACAATATCCATTGCACATATATATCACATCTACCACATATATCAATTCCACTGAGAAGTATTCCATTGTACCAATATACCACATTCATCAGTCCATGGACATGTGGGCTCTTTCCCTAATTTGGCTACTGTCAATAGCACTGTTATAAATATCAGAGTGCATGTGCCCCTTTGAATCAGCATCATTATATACTTTGGATAAATACCTAGTGGTTCAATTACTGGGTTGTAAGGAAATTCTATTTTTAATTTTTTTAGGAGCTTCCTTACAGTTTTCCAGAGTGGCTACACCAGTTTGCATTCCCACCAAGAGTGTAGAAGGGTTCCCCTTTCTCCGCATCCTTGCCAACATCTGCTGTTGTCTGAGTTGCTAATTTTAGCCTTGGACAGGTGTGAGGTAGAATCTCATTGTGGTTTTGATTTGTATTTCCCTGATGAGGGATGTTGAGCATCTTTTCGTGCGTCTGTTAGCCACCTGAATATCTTCTTTGCAAAAGTGCCTATTCATTCATGTCTTTTGCCCATTTCTTCAACGGACTATTTGTTTTTTGGGTGTTGAGTTTGGTAGGTTTCATATAGATTTTGAATTCTAACCCTTTATCCAATATGTCATTTGCAAATATCTTCTCCTGTTCTGTTCCTTGCCTTTTAGTTTTGTTTCCTCCACTGTACAGAAGCTCTTTATCTTGATGAGGTCTCAATAGTTCATTTGTTTTTATTTCCCTTGCTTCCTGAGACATGTCTGGTAAGAAATTGCTGCAGCTGAAGTCAAAGAGGTTGTTGCCGGTTTTCTCCTCCAGGACTTTGACGGTTTCCTGTCTCACACTTTTACGTCTTTTAACCATTTTGAATTTATTTTTGTCTGTGGTGTAACAAAGTGGTCCAGTTTCATTCTTCGGCATGTTGCTCTCCAGTCTTCCCAACACCATTTGCTGAAGAGGCTTGTTTCCATTGGATACTCTGCTTTGTCAAAGATTAGTTGGCCATATTTTGTGGGTCCATTTCTGGGTTCTCTATTCTGTTCCACTTATCTGTGTCTGTTTTTGTGCCAGTATCATACTGTCTTGATGATTATAGCTTTGTAATACAGCTTCAAGTTTAGAATTGTAATGCCTCCAAACTGGCTTTTCTTTTTCAACATTACTTTGGCTATTCAGAGTCTTCTCTGGTTCCATACTAATTTTAGGATTGTTTACCTAGTTCTGTGAAGAATGATGGTGTTGAATGCATAGTATAGACATTTTAACAATATTTGTTCTTCTAATCCATATGTATAGAAATAGAATTTTTTCCCCATTTCTCTGTGTCTTCTTCAGCTTCTTTCATAAGCTTTCTATAGTTTTTCATCAAACAGAACTTTTACCTCTTTAGTTAGGTTTATTTTTAGGTATCTTAAGGTTTTTGGTGCAATTGTAAATGGGATTGATTCCTTCATTTCTTTCTGCTGCTTGATTATTGGTGTATAGAAATGCAACTGATATCTGTACATTTTATATCCTGCGACTTTGCTGAATTCACATTAACAGCTATAGCAGTTTTCTGGTGGTCTCTCATGTTTTCAATGTAGAGCATCAGGTCACCTGACAAGAGTGAAAGTTTGACTTTTTCTTCACCAATTTGTAGGTCTTTTATTTCTTTTTGTTGTCTGATGACTGAGGTTAGGACTTCCAGTACTATGTTTAACCACAGTGGTGAGAGTGAACATCACTGCTGTGTTCCGGATCTTAGAGGGAAAGCTCTATTTTTTCCCAGTGAGAATGATCTTAGCTGTAGGCCTTCACATATGGCTTTTTTTTTTTTTTTAATGTTTGAGAGAGAGAGAGAGAGAGAGCGCACATGCGCACATACGTGGGGGAGGGGCACAGAGAGGAAGACACAGAATCTGAAGCAGGCTCCAGGCTCTGAGCTGTCAGCAGAGCCCCACATGGAGCTCAAACTCACGAATCTCGAGATCATGACCTGAGGTGAACTCAGATGCTTAACCAACTGAGCCACCCAGGAGCCCCCATATATGGCTTTTATGATGTTAAGATACGTTCCTTCTATTTCTACTTTCTTGAAGGTTTTCATCAAGAAATGATGCTTTTTTGCATCTACTGACAGGATCATATGGTTCTCATCCTTTCTTCTATTAATGTGATGTATCACATTGATTTGAGAATATTGAACCAGCCCTGTATCCCAGGAATTAATCTCACTTGATCATGGTAAATAATTCTTTTAACGTACTGCTGAATTCAATTAGCTAGTACAGTATCTTGTTGAGAATTTTTGCATCCAGGTTCATCAGAGATGGGGGTCTTTGTCTGCTTTTAGAATCAAGGTAATACTGGGCTTCAGAGAATGACTTTGGAAGCCTTCCTTCCATTTCTATTTTTTGGAACAGCTTGAGAAGGAGAGATATTAACTCTGCTTTAAGTGTCTGGTAGAATTCCCCTGGGAAGCCATCTGGCCAAGGACTCTTGTTTGTTGGGAGATTTTTAGTCACTGACTGAATTTCCTTGCTGGTTATGGGCCTGTTCAAGTTTTCTATTTCTTCATATTTCAGTTTTGGTAGCGTGTGTGTCCAGAAATCTGCCCATTTCTTCCAGGCTGTGCAGTTTGTTGGTGTATAATTTTTCATTGTATTTTCTTATAAGAATTTATATTTCTGGGGTGTTGGTTGTGATCTCTCTGATTTCATTCATGATTTTATCTATTTGGGTCCTTTTCTTTTTGATAAGTCTAGTGGATAGGGGTTTATCAATACTGTTTATTTTTTCAAAAAACCAGATTTCAGTTTCACTGATCTGTCCTACTGTTTTGCTTGTTTCTATATCATTTATTTCTGCTCTATTCTTTATTATTTCTCTGTCTGCTGGCTTTAGGCTTTATTTGCTGCTCCTTTACTAGCTCCTTTAAGTGTAAGGTTAGGTTGTGTATTTGGAACCTTTCCTGCAATATTCTTCCCTCTTAGGGCTGCCTTTGCTGCATACTAAAGGGTTTGGATGGTCGTTTTTTCATTTTCATTTACTTCCACATGTATTTTTATTTTTGCTTTAACTTCCTGGTTTATTCATTCATTCTTTAGTAAGACGTTCTTTAAACTCCATGTATTTGAGGGCTTTCCAAATTTTCTTGTAGTTGATTATAGGTTTCATAGCATTGTGATCTGACAGTATGCAAAATATGATCTCAATCTTTGTTTTATCTGTTGAGGGCTGATTTTTAGCCCAGCATGTGATCTGTTCTGGAGAATGTTCCATGTGCACTCAAGAAGAATGTGTTCTGCTGCCTTAGATGAAATGTTCTGAACATATCTGCTAAGTCCATCTGATTCAGCATGTCATTCAAAGCCATTTTTTTCTTCTTGATCTTCTGCTCTGATATGTCCATTGCTGTAAGTGGGGTATTAAAGTCTCCTACTATTATGGTATTATCAGTGAGTTTATGTTTGTGATTAATTTATATATTTGGGTGCTTTCTCATTGGGGGCATAAATATTCACAACTGTTATATCTTGAATAACCCCCTTAATTATGATATAATTGTTATAGTTTTTAGGGTTTTTTAAATGAATTAACAATACTTTAACTTATGAAAATTTAAATTTTTAGTAAATAAATTTTTAAATTTTTAAATTTCAATTTAAGTTAGTTAACCTACAGTATAGCCTTGGCTCTAGGAATAGAACCCAGTGATTCATCTCCTACATATGACACCACATGCTCATTCCAAAAAGTGCCCTCTTTAATACCCATCACCCATTTAACACATCCCCCCACCCTTCTCTCCTCCGGCAACCCTCAGCTTGTTCTCTGTATTTAAGAGTCACTTATGGTTTGCCTCCCTCTCTGTTTTTATCTTATTTTTCCTTCCCTTCCCCTATGTTCATCTGTTGTATTTCTCAGTCTTTGTTTTAAAATCTAGTTTGTCTGAGTATGGCTACTCCAATTTTCTTTTGCCCTCCATTAGCACGATAGATGGTTCTCCATTCTCTCACTTTCAATCTGCAAGTATACTTAGGTCTAAGATGCTCTTGTAAATAGCATATAGATGGATCTTGCTTATTTATCCATTCTGCTACTCTATGTTTAAGTTAACTTTAAAGGAACTTGATGAAGGGTGCCTGGATGGCTCAGTCAGTTAAGTGTCCAACTCTTGATTTTTGGCTCAGGTCATGATCCCAGGGTCGTGGAATTAAGCCCTGTACTGGGCACCCCAATGAGCATGAAGCCTGCTTGAGACTTTCTCTCTCTCTTCCTCTGCCCCTCCCCAGTTTGCACACGCGTGCACACGCATGCGTGCGCGTGCACACACACACCTCTAAAAATAAATAAATAATAATAATAAAGGTGCTTGATGAAGTTGTCCTTGAGTAATAATTTTGGAATTTCCATGATCTCCTTAAGAAATAAGCCCTCATGAAGGGCAAAAACAAGAGAAAGGGGATAAAGCAAAGAGGGATTTAGGGAACAGATCACCAATGAAAGCAAGATGGCAAGACCCTTAGGAGAAGAAAATGTGAGAATTCCGTTGTCAGGATTAGCTGGGAGGCCTCATTTCAGTACAAGGATGCCTGTCAGTTGATGTTGCTACACAAGCATCTCCATTAATTTCGGGCTTTCAGGAAAGGTCTATTTTTCTGTATACTCCCCCTCTCCATGTTACTATACAAATTTTCTCTGATATATCTAGGCTAATGTAATAAAACCTTCTCAATTCATTTGTTGATAGAACAAATACTTATTGAGTACCCACTACAAGCCAGAAATTTGTCAGATACTTAGTGGAAATACAACTATAAAAGAAGACAAACACGGTGGCTGCACTTACAGAGTTTACATCATAATGGAAAGGCCAAAATGCATGATTAGGTAGGCAGGTAGGTAAAACAGACAAATGAATCACACTCCTGGATAGTTATCCAAAAAATACAAAAATACTAATTCAAAGGGATATATGCATCCCTATGTTTATAGTAGCATTATTTACTTACAATAGTCAAACTATGGCAGCAGCCCAATCATCCCTCATTAGATGAATGGAATAAGAAGATGTAGTACATATACAATGGAATATTGTTAAGCCAAAAAAAAAAAAAGAATGACTAA
>NW_027528385.1:23314-52667 GCF_008692635.1 Crocuta crocuta | reverse complement strand
ACTAAGGGGTTCCGGGGTGGCTCAGTCATTTAAGCAACCAACTTTGACTCAGGTCATTATCTCACGGTTTGAGTTTGAGCCCTACGCTGGGCTTTCTGCTGTCAGCAGAGAGCCTCCCCCCCTTCCCCTTCCACACTAGTTCTAGCACAAGATAAATAAACTTAAAAAAAAAAAAAAGAAAAAGAAATCTTGCAATTTGCAACAACATGGATGATGCTAGAGAGTATAATGCTAAATGAAGTAAGTCAGAGAGACAAATAGCATGATCTCACTCATATCTGGAATTTAAGAAACAAAACAAACAAGCAAAGGGAGAGAGAGAAGAGAGACAAACCAAGAAATAGACTTTTAACTGTACAGAACAAACTGATGCTTACCAGAAGGGAGGTAGGTGAGGGGATGGGGGAAACAGGTGATGGGGATTAAACCCTTATCTTGATTTAAAAAATTAAATTTAAAAAACAGACAAATGAGGGTCGCCTGGGTGGCTCAGTGGGTTGAGCGTCTGATTTCGGCTCAGGTCATCATCTCACGGTTCGTGGGTTCAAGCCCCGCGTTGGGCTCTGTGCTGACAGCCAGCTCAGAGCCTGGAGCCTGCTTCAGATTCTGTGTCTCCCTCTGTCTCTGACCCTCCCTTGCTCATGCTGTCTCTCTCTCTCTCTCTCAGAAATAAGTAAAACATTTTTAAAAAATTAAAAAAAAAATAGACATTAACAAAGTAAGTTCTAATAGCACAAATAGGAAATATGGAGTTGGGATAGTACTACCGAAGACTTTTTGTTTTGTGGGCCCTGTGATCTCGGTAATACTACCCCTTCCACAGATGTAGTGCAAAAGCAGCCATTCACAATACACACTCAGGTGTGCATGCTGTGTTCCAGGAAAACTTTATTTATGGACACTGAGATTTGGATTTTGTACTATTTTCCTGTGTCAGAAAATATTATTCTGATTTTCTCCCCAACCTTTTAAAACTGCAAAAACCATTGTTAGTTAAAAAGCTATAGAAAACAAACAAGGCGGTGGGCTGGATTCAGCCCACAGACTGTAGTTCACTGTTCCCTGCTTGGGATCACTTAATTCTAAGCCACTTTATCTTAGCAAGAAGGATAAAACTGATTTATGTGTTAGAAGTGCTGCATTTGCAAATGTACAAGAGGTGAAACGAAAGGGGGACAGGTAGCAGGCTACTCAGTAATAAGGCAGGATGATGGCTGTCTGGACTCAGGGGGAACAGTAAAGATAAAGCATCCACGAGATCTAGTCTGAGATACAATCAATAAGGCCATTTTAATGGACTGAATAAGGAGATGAGGGAGCTGCTTCACTGTGAACCTTCCTCTACAACCTCCCATAAAAACAAAAAAATTTTTTAATGCAAGTAAGGGACACATATTGACCTATGTTTTAATCAAAAGTTCAAATGACTTATAAGTAGAAAAACAACCCAAGTTCCAATTTGGCTGCAAGTCAGTGGATGCAGAAAGCAGAGGAGAGGGCATACAATTCCATAAAGAGCATGGAGGGGCCTGGAGCACTCAGATGAAGTAAAGAGAAAACAACTCAGAAAATGAGGAAGTTGGCACTAACTGCTGAAATACAGAATAGGAGTGGTTTGGGGCACCTATTACAGCTGAGGCCCAGAACTGACAGGCTCTGACAAGTCTTCATTATGAGAAGGAGGGGTAACCCTGGAGCAAACAGCAGTGAAGAACGAAGAGGAATATATTCAAGGACCCACAGAAACAAAAGGCAAACCCTTCCCCCTCACCATCAACGTCATCCGTGAAAGGAACTATGCAGTGAGCAGAACTGACGTACGATGGTGCTCAGAAACTAGCAGCCCTGCCTGTAAAACTAATGTCAATAGAACAAAGCAGACCACATCCAGATTAAAACTGTTTGGGAAAGAAAATACAAATTGAACCACTTTAGCTAATGAAAATTCACCTGCTATAAAAAATAAAAGCAAAGTTGAAGAAGTAACACAACACTCATATTTGAATCAAATACTGTCAAACAAGTATTTGGGAAAATACATTCACCCACCAATCCATCCACACGTGTGAAGTATTTCTTGAATCATAAATATAGAAATTAAGAACAAAATGGACGACACTAAAAAGCTGATTAAACTTAGGAAAGAAAATGAAGACAAAATCATGTCAGAAATGAAGACTTAACTGTAACATGTCAAAGAAGAAACAGATTCAAATGAAAATTTAATAAAGAATACTGAATAAAAACAGAAGTGGGGGAGAAGGATAAAAATAACATCCAGAAAGAAGTAAAAAGGCTCAGAGTCAAAATGGTTGAAATTAAAGGCAGGTGAAAAAGGTCCAACATACATATAACTGAAGTCCTTGAAGAGTAATAACACAATAAAACAGAGCAATAATTAAAACTACAAAACTGTAATTTTTTCCAGAAAGAAAGCCCTGAATCTCTTAAAAGGGCCAAACTAGAATTGGAATCAACAACGGGATCAATTCAAGACCTACTAAAGAAAACCACTGGAGTTTAAGGGGAAAAAAAAAAATCCTGGGTCCCCTTGAAGAAAGACCAAAGAATTTACAAGGGGACAAGAATTAGGCTGGTTTCAGATGCTTAAAAAATAAATAAACGAAACTAGGTTTCACTTGTCTTTAGTCCTAAAAACCAAATCTCCTGCCTATGCACTATTAAGTCATACATATATTCTGCAAATCTTAAAAAAGGTTTAGAAACAAACAAAAAGGCATATTTTCAAAGGAAGCAAACAATCTGTGGCTTTCCCAGATTTTCTGGGTCTCTACCCTGAGGTAAGACCGGGGCAGACTCTGTGGGCATGGGGGTGATGAGCAGCTCAACCTCTGACAGGAGAACGTGCTGTTTTTCTGGCCAAAGGAGCCAGGGGGAGGGGCGCCGGCAAAGAGGGCCACCAGAGAACGAGGCTAGGATCCAGGAAACAAGCCAGAGAAGAGGAACCTCAAGTTCCGAGCAGAAAAGACCACTTCCCTGGCTGACCCGTTGACCTCCATGTACATAAAGCAAACCGATATCAGCCTGTGGCCAAGGCTTAACGAACTGAATGAATCTAAGGACATGTCCACCACAGGTCTTAGATTGACATTCTGCATTTTAAAGCTAAACAAGTTAACTGTGTGTTAAAACAGAATCTACAATCTTCAGAACAGTATCAGGGAATGAAGAATCTATGTAACATTAACAGTGTCTAATATAAAACCTTAAGTTAAAAGGTCACATTAAGAGCCAGAAAAGGGGCGCCTGGGTGGCTCAGTCGATGAAGCGTCTGACTTCGGCTCAGGTCATGATCTCACAGTTCGTGGGTTCAAGCCCCATGTCGGGCTCTGTGCTGACAGCTCGCTCAGAGCCTGGAGCCTGTTTCAGATTCTGTATCTCCTTCTCTCTCTGACCCTCCCTTGCTCATGCTGCCTCTCTCTCAGAAATAAATAAAACATTAAAAAATAATTTTAAAAAAAGAGCCAGAAAAATGCAACACATTCCTAGGGAAAAAAACAATCAATAGACACCAATCCTGAAATGCTGGAATTATTAGTAAAGGTGATTAAAGTATGTAGTCATCATACTTTGCAAAGGAACAGAAAATACACATGTAAGGGATGTCAGGAAAGGCAAAAATAGAAATCTCAGCTGAAAAACAGAACATACATAAGAGAACCAGATCGAAATGTCAGAACTGAAAAATACATGAAATAAATTTACTAAATAGACTTAATGACAGAATGGAGTTAGCTGATGGAGAAATGAGTCAACTAACATGAAGGAGGATCAACGTGAAGGAAAAAAAAAAAAAAAGACTAGAGAAACAGGAGGGCATCAGGGCCAAGTGGGGAAATTGCAAAGGCTGTATTACACAGCAGGGTTTTGTAAACTAAGGCCCACAGACCACCCTGGCTCAGGACCCAGATTTAAAATACACAGCCACCCCTTGTTTGCTCATTCTCTATGGCTCCTTTCACTCCAAGAATTCAGTAGCTGAATAAACACCACAAGGCCCACAAAGCCTAAAGTAAAGGCACATCTCATGTTCTTGTTCTTTGCTTTACTGTTTTGCAAATATTGCATTCTTTCGAAACTGGAAGGTGTGTGGCAAACCCACACAGAGCAAGTCAATCAGCACTGTTTTTCCAACACTATTTGTTCACTTCATGTCTCATTTTGGTAATACTAATATTTCAGACTCTTTCATTATAATATTTGTATGGTGATCCGTCATCAATGATCGTTGATATCACTACTGCCATTGTTTTGGGGTGCCACAAACCACACCCATCACACAGGACAGTGAACTTGATAAATGAGTGTGTTCTGACTGCTCCACCCACCAGCCGTGCTCCCGTCTCTCCCCGTCTCCTCGGGCCCCCGTTTCCTCAGACACAGCAGTATTGAAATTGGGCCGAAAAATATAAACCCCACAATGACCCCTAAATGATCAAGTGAAAGGAAGAGTCACACATCTCTCCCTTTAAATCAAAAGTTAGAAACGATTAAGGTTAGTGAGGAAGGTATGTCAAAAGCCAGAATAGACCAAAAACTACACCAAGCAGTTAGCCAAATTGTGAATACAAAGGAAAATTCCTGAAGGAAATTAAAAGGGCCATAACAGTGAACATACAAATGATAAGAAAAGGCAAGCAGCCTTATTGCCAACATGGAGGAAGTCTGAGTGGTCTGGATAGAAGATAAAACCAGCCACAACATTCCCCTACGCCAAAGCCTAATCCAGGGGAAAGCCCCAACTCTCTTCAGTGCTATGACGGTTGAGAGAGGTGAGGAAGCTGCAGAAGAAAAGTCTGAGGCTAGCAGACATTTGATGGTGAGAATTAAGGAAAGAACCCGTCTCTATAACATGGAAGTTCTAGGGGGCGCCTGGGTGGCTTAGTCGGTTAAGCGTCCGACTTTCGCTTAGGTCATGATCTCGCGGTTCGTGGGTTCGTGCCCCGCGTCGGGCTCTGTGCTGACTGCCGGCTCAGAGCCTGAAGCCTGTTTCAGTCTGTGACTCCCTCTCTCTCTGACCCTCCCCTGCTCATGCTATCTCTCTCTCTCTCTCTCCTAGAAATAAATAAAAATAGTAAAAAAAAAAAAAAAAGGAAGTTCTAGGCAAAGCAACAAGTGCTGATGCAGAAGCTGCAGCAAGTTCTCCAGAAGATCTAGCTGAGATCATTCAGGAAGGTGGCTACACTACACAACAGATTTTCAGTGTGGACCAAATAGCTTTCTGTTAGAAGAAGATGCCACCTAGGACTTTCACCATCAGAGAGAAGTCACTGCTTGGCTTCAGAGCTTCAAAGGACAGACTGACCCTCTTGTGAGGGGCTCACGCAGCTGGTGACCTGAAGTGGAAGCCAATATCCATGTACCATCCTGAAAATCCTAGGGCCCCTCAGAATCCTGCTAAATCTACTCTGCCTGTGCTCTGTGAACAACAACACAGCCTGATGACACTGCATCTGTTTACAACATGGTTTGCTGACTACTGTAAACCCACTGTTGAGATCTACTTACTGCTCAGAGAAAAAAGATTCCTTTTAAAACAATGCTGCTCACTTTGAACAGATATGCTAACTTGAAAGTACTTAAGAGTAAGAAATAACAATTTAACAGTAACATTTGGGGATTTCAATACCTCATTCAATAATGGACAGATCTAGGGGCACCTGCGTGGCTCAGTTGGTTAAGTGTCTGAGTCTTGATTTCAGCTCAGGTTATAATGTCATGGTCATGGGATTGAGTCCCATCAGGCTCTGCACCTGCCCTTACTCAACCTATTTGCCACACCTGATCATTATCCCTTCTTGAAAGCTTTCTAGAATCCCATCCTCACTGGCTGACCTCCTCAACACCCAACACTAGAGTGATCAACCTGGGAACCTCTTCCCTTCTGTCTACACTTACTGAGAGACCACATCCAGATTTATGGCTTCAAATAACAACTGTATACAAAAGACTCCCGCAATTTCATCTCCAACCTCCCCCAGGAGCTCCACACTCATATATCCAACTGTCTACCTGATACTTCCAAAAGAGAACCTAATAAACACCCCAAATTCAGCACAGCCCAACAGAACTCATACCTGCCCCTCAAAACCTGGTGCTCTGAGGCCTTCCCAATCTTAGTAACCAGCAAACCCATCTTTCGGGTTCCTCAGGCCCAACACTCACAGTCATCCTTGATTCTTCTCCTGCTCTACAAACTCACATCCAAATCCTCAGATCTAGTGTGGTACGACCTTCAAAAATATACCCTGAATCTGACCATTCTTCATGACCATGTGTGTTACCACCACCGTGGTCCCAGCGACCTCTCTCCGCTGGACCCTTCAGCGGCCTCCACCACTCTCCTGCTGCTGCTCCTCACACTTCTCTCCTCACGCCCTGCAAGGCCCAAGGCCATCTGATGCCCCACTACCCTCTGGCCTCAATCTCCACGTTCCCCTTAACCACACCTGTTATGGGCTCAACTACGTTTCCCACAAAACTCATATGAAGTCCCAACCCGAAGTATGTCAGAATGTGACTGTACAGTTGCCTCTCAAACTACATGGGGGTTAGGGGAACCAACCCCTCACTGTGTCATCAAAAATCCTGGTGTAACTTTTGACTCCCCCAAAACTTAACTACTAATAGCCTACTGTTTACCAGAAGTCTTACCGATAACAAGCAATTAACACTTATTTTGTAACGTTATATACTGTGTTCTTAATACCTAACTTCTTAATTTTTTCATTATTTTGAGGTTGCAGTTTATCTGAGTTTTTTCAAATTGTTGCAAATCTCCAAAAAATGTTGCTTTTATTGAAAAACATTCATGTAGAAGTGGACCTGCACAGTTCACTTTTTCCCTGTGTCAACTAGTTAGAGACAATTAAGGTTAAACGAGATCACTAGGGTGGGCCCTAATGCAACACACCTGGTGTCCTTACAAGAGGAGATTAAGATGGACACACCCCCCACTCCACCCCCAACACTTTGCCAACACTTTGACCTTGGCTTCTAGCCCCCAGGACCGTAAGAAATCGAAGCCTTGTGTGTGGTACCTGGGTTTTGGCAGCACTGGCTGGGCTGTACCACATTCACGCCCTTGTTTTTCCCTCGGCACACCAGGCACATCCTGCACGCCCGTCACAGGGCCTGAGCAGTCACCTGCCCCGGAGGCAGGGCTGTGGATTCTACTAAGTCCATTTTCAGCTGCTGAATGGAGGCCTGAGGGTATTAAATGACTTGCCCAAGTAAAACGCAACAGAAAAGACCAAATCAAATTTTATCTGGTTCGGTGATGTATGTGAAATGTCTCCACACTTGACTGATAACTCATACTTACAGAGAAAAAAAAAAAAGAAACTACTCACTTTTCCACCCAGAGCACTGAGACAAGCTTCACACCTCTCTTCTGCGCTTTGTCCCAAGTGCTCTGATATCCATCTTTGAACACCACGTGAGTTACTTGTTTGTTAAAAGTTTTTGAAACCTGTAGACAAAAGGCAGAAAACAAAATATAAAATAACCATTTGTGAACAATTTCATAAGTAAAACTGATCAAAAAGGACACTTCATTCAATATTCGTCAAAAGAAAAACATCAAAACTGCCTATCCCAGCAATTCCACTTCCCAGAATCTGTCACACAGAACCACTCTAACAAATGCACAAGGTTAAAAAGCCTATCTGCTCCAGTTGGGATGGTGTTTTATGCACGTGTTTATCTCTACTCTCTCTCAAAAAACCTCTGACCTAAAGCGTTAGAGCTGGCAATGCATCTTCAGTACAGGAGAGAATGGGAGCTGAGTCAGGTAATTAAGGACATTTAAGATAACCTTTCTACATCAAAGACATAAAATGAAATGCACAGGAAACAGACAATAAAAAGAATATTTACAAAACTGAAATTAAAACACTTATTTAACATATTTGGAAGAAAATAACATTCATTTAAATTTTCAGAAAATGCTATGTTCGTGAAAAATTATCTCTAAGATGGGAAGGTTATTTTTGTTTAAAGAGCTCTTGGAAATTAAAACTATGATGCCATAAGTAAAAAAAAGAAAAAAGCCTATAGAAATGCTATAATAAAGTTGTTATAATAAAGTTGACAAACTCTCCCCTGAAGGACAACAAAAAGACAAGGAGATGGATGCAGAAGATAAATAACAGCATCAGCTCTGACCAGGAGAGCCAACAGCTAAGTAAGAATAGTTGAAGAAATACCAGGATAGAGAAAATGGAAAAGTCAGGAAAGAAATAATTCAAGAACTTCTCATATGAAAGGGGTGCATTCCAGATCAAATGAACCCCTAAGGGCCCAGCAGAGAACGAAAGCAGCACCACACTAAGCATATCATGACATTTCAGTACGACTGGAGTAAAGAAAGATTTACAATTAAATCTCTGAAGGTGGAGGTGGGGATAAATCACACTCAACAGTGAGACAGGACAATGGCATCAGGCTTCCCAAAAGCAATCTAGAAGTCAGAAAACAATGAAAAGTGCCTTCGAGGAAAAATAATATAGACCTAGCATTTTACAATCAGCTAAAATATCAAAGATAAAGAAAAGTTTAATAAAGGCATGTTCAAACTCTTAGTGTCAAACATTTTTCCTTTTATATGTAATCTTTCCAGAAGTGGAAGTCATGTAATACATAACTCTTTCAACATTTAATTTTATCAAAATAATATATGCACAGTTTGGAAACATAAAGGTAAGTATCAAAAGAAACATAAAACAGATCTGAAAAAGGCTGCCTTAAAAAAATAGAATGGGAAGTGTAGAGCAGAAGATTGTTGGTGTCTCTGTTTTTACTATGAACTTCACGGCACCATACATTTGCCCTTTTAAGCAAAATGTACTCATCGCTCTGATAAAATACACATACATATCTCTCTGTCTACCTACCTACCTACCGGAAGGCTCTGGAGAGCTATGGAGGCAGTGAGGGATTCTTACTGAGCCACGATTCTAGGCACAGATGGACACAATCAGAGATAAGAGTCTAGCATTCAGGGTTGTTTCTTTCCCAAGGCTTTGTGATATTTAGCAAACACTGGGTAGCACTTCTAAATGCCTCTGAGGACAAGGGGGACAAAAAACTGGACTGCCAGCCTCGGAATGGGAATGTGCAAAACCCTCAGATCCTGGACAGAGACCCAAAGGGCTGATACAGGACCAAGGGTGAATCACACATACAGAGGCCCACACAGATCTACCTTCCAGTTTTAAATCATCTCCAATCCTGCAATTGGATTAAGATAATCCTGGATTATGAGCACTAAAAACATCCCGACTGAAGCAAATGTGAATCTCTTTTGAAAAAAGAGAATACAATTCTAGGTCTCTAATTCTGAGCGATCTTAAATATATACAATACTCAACAACAAAAAAAGCAAAAGAAAACAAATACCCAACAACAAACAAAATATCAAGCTTATCTAGAGATGAGGTAAGAAGATAAACCACTAGATGGGGTGCCCGGGTGGCTCAGGTTGTGATCTCACAGTTTGCAGGTTCGAGCCCCACGTTGGGCTCTGTGCTGACAGCTAGCTCAGAGCCTGGAGGCTGCTTTGGATTCTGTGTCTCCCTCTCTTTCTGACCCTCCCCTCCTCACGCTTTCTGTCTGTCTGTCTGTCTGTCTCTCTCTCTCTCTCAGGAATAAATAAAACATGAAAAAACTCTTTTTTTAAAAGAAGATAAACCACTAGATAAAACAAAAAGTAAAAGCAGAACTAGATATTGCAATTTACCCAACAAAGCCTTGTGTAAGGCAGCTAAAGCCCTGCTTCAGGAGAAACTTGTAAGTACAATGCTGTGGAGAGCTTAGCTAAGCGAGTCCAGGGTACTGCTGCCTCGGCATCCATTTTGTTTAGCCAAGGGGCCTGCAGGGGTCTTAACCCAGCACTAACCCCTCATGCAAGCGCACACCCTAGACAACAGCCCCCAGCCCCCAAGTAACAAGCAAATATCAGTTCCCCAGGGGCCCCTGTGATCAACCATCTCCTTCAGCTCCAAGGTCCTTCCCCTTGTGTGCCTCTTAAGTAAGATCCCATGGAGCTACCAAAACCTCACTTTTTTTTTTTTTTGGCTTTAAACAGTATTTATAATTGTGTAGGAATCTACAGTCAGCTGGGTAGTCTTTTTTTTTTCTAGATTAGTCTGCATTTATTTATTTTTTTACAAATAGTTTGTCAAATTAAAACCTCACTTTTCGATGTGAACTGATTAATCCAGCCCTAGACTAAGAAACCCAAAGCATCCATCCTTGAGTCCTGCCTTCTCTCTCCCCATGTGGCCCTTCAAGGTATGCCATGTATCTCCTCCAGGACCTGTTTCAGTTTCTCTATAGCCTGTTGTTGAACTCTGTTCACCATTCAGCACCCTGTGTTCCACTTAAATGTTAATTTAACAAAGTCATAAAAAATGCATATATAAAAAGAAGGTTGAAGATCAATGCACCCATCTGAAAAAGCTGGAAAAAGGGCTAATTAAAACCAAAGACTGAGTTAGGGGATTATAAAAATGAGGCCAGAATTAATAAAAGTGAAAAAGACCATCAAGAACACCAAAAGTTGGTTCTTTGGAAAAACTAATAAAGTCAGTAAAACCCAGATAAACGTTATAAGGAAAATAAGAGAAAAGGCACAAATAACCTTTTTTCATTATTTTGGTA
This sequence comes from Crocuta crocuta, assembly GCF_008692635.1. NCBI lineage: Eukaryota > Metazoa > Chordata > Mammalia > Carnivora > Hyaenidae > Crocuta > Crocuta crocuta. The sequence goes on along the minus strand of NW_027528385.1, from coordinate 41,984 downwards.
TGAAGGGATCATCACTATATACCATGAAGACATTAAAAGATTCAAACAGATTTTGAATAGCTTTGATCCAATAAATTTGAAATTTTAGATAAAATGGATACATTTCATAAAAAAATACCAGCTTTCTAAAATCGCTTATAAGAATAGAAAAAATGCATAATACTGTAATTTTCAAACAAATTAAACACTAACAAATTTTTTTTTTTTTTTTAAATCAACAAAGAAAACTCCAGGACTAGTTGACTTCATCAGTGAATTATGTCAAAAATTTTTAAAAGAAATAACACCAGGGGCGCCTGGGTGGCTTAGTCGGTTAAGCGTCCTACTTTCGCTTAGGTCATGGTCTCGCGGTTTGTGGGTTCAAGCCCCGCGTCGGGCTCTGTGCTGACTGCCAGCTCAGAGCCTGGAGCCTGTTTCAGTCTGTGACTCCCTCTCTCTCTGACCCTCCCCTGCTCACGCTGTCTCTCTCTCTCCTAGAAATAAATAAAACATTAAAAAAAAAAAAAAAAAAAAAAAAAAAAAAAAGAAATAACACCAATCCCATGCCAATTTAGAATAAAAAAGAGTCACAATTCTGCAACTTGTTTTACGAAACCAGCATGTTAATACTAAACCACATAACGGCACTACAGGAACAGAAAATGACTAGCCAGTATCCCTCCCTGAAATATTTGTAAAGAAAAAGAAAGCAAACCATATCAACAATTATATCAAAAGGCGAGTATACCCCCACCCCTTCAGTTTATTCCAGGACTGCAAGGTTAACACTGAAATAAAGTTATTCCTACATTAATAAAAGAGAAAAATCTTATTTTCATTTCACTACATGCAGAAAACACATTTGGTGAAATCAAAAAGTGGATTCATGAAGAAAACACTTAGGAAATTAGGATATGATGTTAAAAAAAATTGCATTAACTATGTAACAGGTCTTATATATGTAATAAAAAAACAAAACAGAATCATAAATACAGAGAACTGTCGGCTACCAGAGAGTAGAGAGGTGAAGAAATGGGCAGAATATGTGAAGGTTATAAAAGGCACAAACTTCAGTTACAAAATAAGTCATGGAGATGAAAGGTACACCATAGGGAATACAGCCAATAATACTGTAGTAACTTTGGTGACAGATGGTAGGTAGCTAGATTTACCCTGGTGATCATTTCATAATGTACACAAATGTGGAATTACTACGTTATAAACCTGAAGCTAATATAACATTGTATGTCAACTACACTCCAATTAAAAAAAAATAATTGCCTTAGGTGAACATGCCAAAAGTTGTCCTTGGAGAAGGGGAACCAGACAGATGCCTGATATGTGCACTATATTCAACGCTGGTCCTCACCGGTGCACTAGGTCAAGAAATAAAAGGTATGAGGATTAGAAAAATTGAAATAAAACTGTCCCATGCACATAATATTCAATTGTGTACATTTTTTAAATCCTAAAAATGCCATATCTCATAAATGAGTTTGCTAAGTCTTTTGGACACAACATGGATATGCAAAAATTAATTCTTTCTACATCCCCGTATCAGAAAAAGGAATTTAGAAGAAGATACCATTTATAATAGCATCAAAAATGACCAGAGAAAACTATAAAACATTACTGAAATGGAACCAAAATCAACAAAGGCATACAAGTTCATGAGCTGGAAAATTCAACTTGATAAAAATGTCAGTTCTCTCCATACTGATCTATTTTTATCAGTCCGATCCTATTCAAAAATTTTTAAAAGCTTTATGCTGTAAATTGACAAAGTGATTCTAAAATCTATTTGGAAAAGCAAAAAGTCAAAGAACAGTCAGGACATCCTGAAGGAAAAGAAAGATGACTTACAAAGATTGGTTATAAAGAACAATGAAAAACTGGTTCGTCATGAGAACAGGTACGGAAACATATGGTTCTGAAGACCAAGGCATTACTTCGGAGACTGGCTAAAGGAGACTTTTCAATGAATGGTGCTAAGATAAAAGGGTATTCACATAGGGGAAAAAAAGAGAGAACTATTTCATACCATATATAAAAATCAATTCTAGATGCACCATGAATCTAGATGTGAAAGGCAAAACGATAAAGCTTTCAGAAAACACAGGAGAAATCTTTATAACCTTAGTATAGGCACAGAGAGTTGTATTGTTTTTTTTAAACAAGACACACAACAGAGCTCACCATAAAGAAATAATCTGTGATACGATTATCAACAAAAGATACCATAAAGAAGATGAAAAAATAAACCACAGAGTTAATTGAAAATCTTAACAATTCATATGGCCGACAGAGGGGTCAACTGAAAGAGAGAGAAAATGGTTACAAGTCAAGAAGAGAAGGAAATGCCCAATGGAAATGAGCTGGAGCCCTGGACAGGCTCAAAATAAATACATGAAGACATGCAGGAAAATACAATTTCTAACCATGATCATCTACCACCAGACACGCACTGGATGCGGACAGAAAGACAAAGCCAAGTGCAGTCAGCAGTGGTGCTCTCCTACGCTGCCAGAAACATGTCGGCTGATCGGAACCAACACTAACTTCCTCAGATGTGGCCGTCTATCACACCGGAAAGCGGCTTGTTCTCAGAGCATACACACCGAACCTATCTGGGGGCAAACTGTATCTGGGGACTTCCTTTCAAATAGTTTAGGAAAAAACACATACATATGTAAGGCTACTGCATAGCAGAGATGATGATGAAAAAAGTTAATGTGCTAACAATTATTGGGTCTCTATGTTCAACTTTCCTATTTGAAAATTTTCTAAATTAAAAGGTGAAAAACAGGGGCGCCTGGGTGACTCAGTCGGTCGAGCATCTGACTCGTGATTTCGGCTCTGTCATCATCTCACAGTCCACGTCAGGCTCTGCACTAACAGTGTATTGATTCTCTCCCTCTCTCGGCCCTTCCCCTGTTCGCTCTGGCTCTCTCAAAAATAAATAACCTTTAAAAAAAAAAAAAGGTGAAAAACAAACAGATCCAAGAGATCGAAGATCTTGATACTACTCTTAAAAACCATTTTGTCAACTCCCACACTCATGGCCTTTTTCTCAGCCACAGTGATTTGTCTTTTAGCCCAAGTATGTAGCAGGTATCAATACAAGGCCTTTGGTCTCTCCATCAGGGTAAGGACTAGGATAACAAAATTTAGGAGCGCCCTCTCTGCCCGCAGGTGAGTCCTCCTTGGGCCTGACACCCCAGGTGCCTCTCTTCCCTCAGCCTAAACTCTGGCCCTGCCTTCAAGGATCTCATCTAGTTAATCTCTCCCTTCAACTCAGCCTCCCACCTCCCCACCCCCACGACACACAGACAAGTGCACTTTGTTCACAGGTGAATTCCCTCTGAGAGCAGCCTACCTTTACCACCTACATTCTCTGTAGCTCATTCACTCCTGGGCTAACTTCCAATCCTTTTACCCATTTCACCGGAAAACTGCGCCACTCCACAATAACCTGAGAGTTTTCGAACCTAAAGTATATATATGCCAGTCTCAATTCGTCTTAGGATTCCACATGGTTTTAAAGTTCCATCTTTAGGGGCGCCTGAGTGGCTCAGTCCGTTGAGCGTCGGACTTCCGTTTAGGTTGTGATCTCGCCATCTGTGAGTTCGAGCCCTGCGTCCATTCTGTGCTGAATGCTTGCTCAGAGCCTGGAGCCTGTTTTGGATTCTGTGTCTCCTCCTCTCTCTGCCCCTCCCCGGCTCACACTGTCTCACTCTCTCAAAAATAAATAGAAATGTAAAAAAATAAAAATAAATAAAAAATACAAAGTTCCATCTTTAGTTCATCCCTCCTGCGAAAGGCAGACTTGTTTTCCAGAATCTCCTGGCATCCTGCCTCGGCTCCTGGGTCCAGGGCTCCCATCACCTGCCCCAAACACTAACCAGGCTCCTTCCACTTCAGCACCTTTCACCAGAACCAGTATCACACCCGTGGTCTCACTTGACCCCCAGGGGATCGACCTTAAATTGTTATCTCAGCCTTCACGATCTCAAATGCTGGATTTGTGCATCCGAATGTCTGTTGGAGGTTTTCATAACGCCCAAATTCACAATCTTTCACTTAAAAACCTTTTTTGTTTCCTTGTATTTCTCACTTGGGTGAACAGCTTCCTGCGTCCCATGAACCGATGGCAGGACCGGCGTTTCTGGCCTGGAGTCTCCTCCCTTTGCCGGGAAGGCCAGCGGTCTGAGACCCTCCTGTGGTACCTGGTCCCCTCACAGTCCGCCCACGCCCACCGCACCTGCGGTCTCCTTCGTCCTTCCCTCGGGCTCTCAGCAGGGACTCGCCCCGCAAGAAACGCTAGTACTTCTGGGGGGCCTGGGTGGCTTAGTCGCTTACGCGTCCGACCTTCGCTTAGGTCATGATCTCACGGTTCGTGGGTTCGAGCCCCGCGTCGGGCTCTGTGCTGACTGCCAGCTCGGAGCCTGGAGCCTGTTTCAGTCTGTGACTCCCTCTCTCTCTGACCCTCCCCTGCTCACGCTGTCTCTCTCTCTCTCTCCTTGAAATAAAAAAAAAAACAAAACACTAGTACTTCTCACCATGTCCAGAGGAGCCGCGGTAAAACCAGTTTCTTACCTTCGCCCCCATGTCCACAAGCTGGTTTGTAAACGTCTTCGAATAGTTTTCTGTTCCGTTGGCCGACCAGACTTCAACATATGCCACGACGTCTGAAAACAAAGGAGACATTAACGCGCAGCACGTGGGGGGGTGGGGGGGGCGCCTGGGTTAAAGACCCCACTTCTCTCAGTCCTGATCTCGGCGAGCTCTGTGCTGACCGCGGGGCCTGCTTGGGATGCTCGCGCTCTCAAATAAACAAACATTAAAATATTTTTTTAAAAAGCCATAACACGCAATATATTTGAAATCCTAGCCTTCCTCTCCAAGGCTTTCAACAGATTTTCATCTTGTGCTACTTACATCAACAAGGAAACTTAAAGCTTCTAACAAAAACCTCTTCCACATAGCATCAGTGCTGCTAGAGGTTCTCGAAACCTCTAGCGAAGGAGTTACTCGTGCGCGTGGGAGCTGCACGCGCTTCCCAAACTCCGACCCGCGCTGACCTTTTCTAGGGAAGATGTCCTCTGTAAAGGACCATACAGACACCCAGCTTCCCCTACCTCATGGGCGCGGGGGGGGGGGCAGCCCCCACACCCACGGGGGCCGGGATACACGGGACGGCCCCCACACCCTACAGGGGCGGTGACGGCACCCACGGGGGGACCAGGGCCATGACAACCCTCCACTCCCCACAGGGACACCGCGCACGGGCGGTGACAGTGCTGGGCACGGGGACAGCCCCCCACTCCCCACAGGGACACCCACAGGGACGGTGACAGTGCTGGGCACGGGGACAGCCCCCTCCCCACAGGGACACCCACAGGGACGGTGGCGGTACTGGACACAGGGACAGCCCCCCACCCCCCACAGGGACGGGGACCGTACCGGTCTCAGGGACAGCCCCCCACTCCGCACAGGGACGGGGACCGCCCCCCACTGCGCACAGGGACCGGGACGACCACGCACTCGGGACCGCCCCCTCCACAGGATGCCCGGCTGACTTCCGGAAAGGCCAAGCTCCCCTCCGCACGAGCCCGGCGAGCCGCGTCCACACGCTGGCCGAGACCCGGGCGCCCGCCCGGCAGCCGCCCTCCGCCTCCGCCCCCACCCCAGAGTGCAGGAAGCCCCCTCACCTGTCAAGACCCCGCCGCCCGGCGTCCCGGGAGCCTCCATGAGAGACCCGCCAGCCGCGAACCCGCTGCGCCGCTCCGAGCCGCGCGAGCCAGGAGCGAGGGGCACTGAGCATGCGCAAGACTGACGCGCGCCCCTCCCTTCCGGCTCTGGGGGAATCCGCCGTCCGCGTTTTCTACACAGCCTGGGGGAGGGGGAGGGGGAAATTATTAGTCTCAGCTGGCGTTCAAGGGGGCCGAAGGGCCGTTCCAGCGCCGGACGCAGGTTCGTCCCGCGCTCTAAGACTGCAGGTCGGCGCCCCCTCTGCGCGTCTTTCGGTCCTCTGGGGCATTGCTGGGACGGACGTCCCCAAAACCCAAGGCAAACCCTCTGTCTCGGTAAGGACATCTGGAGGCTTCCCGGAACCCCACCTGGCGCCCCCGGGAGCGGCGGACGCTAAGGGGGCACAGTCCTGGCTCGCAGGCTCCGCGGGCTTCCGGGAGGTAACTGCCCAGAATCTCCCACGGCGCAGTCACCCGCACCCCCGCGCACGGGCCCTCGCGCGCCCCCTTGTGGTCAGCGCGCGGGATGCCGGCTCGCGGCGCCGGACCGCTGCTCCCCTGCGGGCGCGAGACCCCAGGCCTCAGACTCCACGGGGGAGCCCACAGTGAGGTGGCCTGGACCTCAGATCCCGCGGCGGGCGTGGGGGGCGAAGGGGAAGGGCCTCACACCCTACTAGGGGGATACCGAGCCTCAGACCCCCGCTGGGGGGACCCCAACCTCAGGTCTTGCGGGGGCTGGGGCGTGAAGCGGAGCGGGGTCTCAGACCCCCGTTGGGGGGACCCCGACCTCAGATCTTGCGGAGGCTGGGGCGTGAAGCGGAGCGGGGTCTCAGACCCCCGCTGGGGGGACCCCCGACCTCAGACCCCGCAGGATTAGCCCTCGGACCCTGCGGGAGGCGGAGGGAGCCGGGTTTCAGACCCCGCTGGCGGGTGGGGAACCCCAGACTTAAGCCCACTTCGGAGACGGGAGGGAGCCGAGTCTGAGACCCTCGCTGGGGCGACCTCGGACCTCAGATCTTAAGGGAGGCGGGGAGCCAAGTTGCAGACCCCGCGGGGGGCTCTGGGGACCCGGGACCTCAGATCCTGAGGGGAGCGAAGGGAGCCTGGTCTCGCACCGGTCCACGGGGACCCCGCGCATCCGCCCAGCGGGAGCCGCAGATCCCGGCCAGGGACCAGCCGCCCCGTGCTGCGGGGGAGGCCGTTCAGGGCTGCGAAGGGGTTGCCTGGTTATCGATAAAAATTGTGTTTAATCTCCCGAAACACCGAATCGGTGAAAGGATCCACGCCGTCTGCATTAAAGGATGAACCACCGAATGTATAAAAACCTTCATTTCTGATGATTTCAGCACCATCTTTGTGTTTTATCCTGTAGAGCATATCTTATTCCGGAGCCTAATGAAAAAAACAGTTTAAAAAAAATTTTTAATGTGTTTTATTTATTTCTAGGAGAGAGAGAGAGACAGCGTGAGCAGGGGAGGGTCAGAGAGAGAGGGAGTCACAGACTGAAACAGGCTCCAGGCTCTGAGCTGGCAGTCAGCACAGAGCCTGACGCGGGGCTCGAACCCAAGAACTGCGAGATCATGACCTAAGCGAGAGTCGAGTCGGACGCTTAACCGACTGAGCCACCCAGGCGCCCCATAAAAAACAGAATTTTAAAGTTAAAGGGACTCCCTTGTAACCTAATGACTAGAGTACGGGCTTCAGTTTGGAATCGGACTGGGCCTGGACTTTGGGAACTACTATCCGACACTTACTAGCTGTGAGCTACTGGTAGGTATGTATTTCCTCCTAGGTTCTCAATAAAATTAGGTAATTTTAGAGGGGTTCATTATGGTATCCTGGGGCAACAGTGCACTCATTCTCCCCTCCTCACCTCCCACTCCTTTACAATTTAGAAAGCGTGGTCTCACCCTACTTCGGGTCATTTTATGCGCATAAAGGCTCTGTTAGAAAAAGTAAGCAGTATTATCTCGTTTACACAAATAAGTAATCAGGTTCAAGGGAGGTTATCTGACCAGTCCAAGGCAACATAGCCAGTAACTAGTGGTGTCAGTTGGAACCGGAAACCATACCTTTAGGACTTTTTTACTAAGTCTAGTGGCAGGATATACGTGCATGAATATGCACTGCCATCCTCTGCAGGCTTCCTTTCATCCAACCACTCACTCATCCCCATTTGTTACAACAGCTGTTAATAGGATCCGACCAGCACGCCGCTCCTAAAGAATTACCTTGAGCACATGCAGCCCCCAAACCTCACCTCCTAGAGTCCAATCTCTGATCAGGAATTAACATCATTATCATAAATGGTTGGCCTAACCAACTGAAGAAATGGTAACACCTTGGCTTGGGAGTGTGAGCTCAGCTCAGGATTGTAGATAAAGCTATTGTCCTCATCAAGTAAGTGACAATGAATGCTAAGAAGATTTAGAATCACATAATGGCATGATAAAACAGATTAAACCAATCCCCTTTGCGGTACAAAAGGTGGTATAAAGGGGTGCCTGGGTGGCTCAGTCAGTTGGGCTTTCAGGCTCTTGGTGTCCGCTCAGGTCATGATCTCATATTCGTGGGTCCAACCCCTGCATCAATTGGCCTCTGTGTTGACAGTGTGGAGGAGCCGCCTTAGGATTCTCCCTCTCCCTGCCCCTCCCCTGCTCATGCTCTCTCTGTCTCTCTGAAAATAAATATTTTTTAAATAAAAATAAATTCCTAAATGGTCTTATAAAAGTTCAGTTATCAGTAGATTGTTCAGCTAAAAGGTTGCAAATATTTTCTCCTGTGATTTCTTCTAGAAATGTTATAGTTTTAGGCTTTGTGTTTAGGTTTAGGATCTATTTTGAGTTAATTTTTATATATGGTAGAGATAGGATCCTAAGTTCATCTTTTGCACATAGCTATCCAAATGCTCCAGCATCATTTCTTGATAAGCTATTTTCTCCACTGCATTCACACCTTTGTACCAGAGTCAAAATCAGTTGTGCATATATGGATGGCTTATTTTTGGACCTTATATCTGTTCCATTGAGCTATTTGTCTACCTTTATACCAATATTTTTCTGTTTTGATGACTGTAGTTTTATAAATAAGTTATAAAATCAGATAACGTAAGCCAAAAATGTTGTTCTTTGTCAAAATTGTTTTATGTATTCTACATCTTTTGTATTTCCATATGAATCTTAAAATCATCATTTTCTACCAAAAAAAAAAACCTGCTTGGATTTTGATTGGGATTTTGGTGAATCTTAGATCTATTTGAGGGAGAATTGAAATCTTTAAAACATTAACTCTTTTGATCCAACAACATTTATTCAGGACTTATGTAATTTCATCACTGTTTTGTACTATTGAGAAGATGAGTCTTTTTACAACTTTTGTCAAATTTCAAATTCCCACCTAGGTACTACCATTTTTGGTGATATCGTAAATAATTTTTACAATTTTAATTTCTGTTGTTAGTATTTGGGATATAATTGGAAGAGAGGTGGGTGAGTGGGTTAAACAGGTAATGGGGATTAAGGAGTGCAGGTCTGATGAACACAGGTGTTGTATATAATGATGAATCACTAAATTGTACACCTGAAACTAATATTATGATTTATGTTAGCTATCTGGAATTTAAATAAAGATTTAAAAAAGAGAAAACATAGTTCTAATAGCTTTTTGTACTTTCCATGTGAAGCTCCCCAGATAGTCAGGTTGTGTGTTTTAGGAGGAAAGCTTTTCTTCTTCCAACTGGGGTCCAATTAATGCGGGCCCGTAATTAACAACAGATTAACAGGAGGGCAGCACCTGGGTGGCTCAGTCTGTTCACCAGCAACTTCAGCTCTGGTCATGATCTCGGGTTTCTTGGGTTTGGCCCGGCTTTGTGCTGACAGCCCAGAGCCTGAAACTTGCTTTGGATTCTGTGTCTCCTTCTTTGTCTGTACATCTCTCCCGCTCACGCTCTGTCTCTCAAAAACAAACATTAAAAAAAGTTTTTTTAATAGATTAACAGGAGGAAAACCCAGGCATATTTTCATCTGTTGTCTGTACATGTGGAAGTACTCAGTAGTGTGTAATTCACTAAGCAGCCAGAGATGAAAGGTTCATATACCAAACCTAACAAAGTAGGGTGGGGAGTTTGGGGCATAATGGGCAAGTTCTACCAGGCTTTGTGATGCTCATGGGAATAGGGCCAGTCTGTTTCCCTGGCAGAGGAATTCAAAGGAAACTCCCTCAGAGGAGTGCTTACTGGCAGCTCTATTTTCTGGAGCCTCTGCTTTCAGGTAAGGATAGTTCAGGTAAGATTTGTTCCTGTTATGCCAAGAGACACAGAGACTGACCGAGACCACTGAAGCTGAATTAAGGGAGTGACCGGGACCACACAGACTTAACTCTAAATGTTCAGTTCTAAGGCCAAGGACTTAGGGCTTTTTATAATGAGCAAGCGGGCAAGCGGGCAGCACAGAAGCAAAAGTGAGCAGTTATTGTAAAAAGGCGTCAAAGTGATAAAGAGAGCAGCCCTTGTCCTGGTATGTAGGAAAACATTTGTTATTTTGAAGGCAAGGTTTAGGGTTGTAGGGGAGTTTCAAAGGAATAGCCATTCTCTCAAGGACAAACTGTGTCATAAACAACCAGTAGCACAGGACATAAACCCTTGACCTCTTTTTTTTCCCCTTGTACCTGAGGATTGTTACGTAGCCTTCGGAATGCAGGCCCCGAAGGTAAACGCTGGGTCAGGATGGAAGGACTGAGGCTAAATTCATGTGCAACATTCCTGCCTCTTCTTTAGCTTGAACGTTTTCGCTTTAATCTTCATACCAATTATGGGACCAAGTGGGTCCCCACATCTGCCTCCTGCTTTTCAGTCCGGATGTCTTTGCTTTTCTCTCTTGTCTGCTCACACCGGCCAGAACCGAGTCCCTTGGTTCTCCATCAAGGGGCGGTTTTGTCCCAGGGACACATTTCTGGCTGTCGCAATTCAGGAGCAGGGAATTACTACCAGCATCTAATGGGTGGAGACCAGGGATGCTGCTAAACACCTCCTAGTGCGCAGGACAGGCCCCCAAAACAAAGAATTACCCAGGCTAGAATGTCCGTATCGCCACGGCTGAGAAAGGCTAGCGCAGCAGAATGTTGGATGAAAGTGGTGAGAGCCATCTTCCTTGTCTGGTCCTGCGTGTCAGGGAGAAAGCCTCTGGTCCTTCAATACTAGCTGTGAAGTTAGCTGTGGGGCTTTCACAGATGCCCTTTGCAAGGGTGAAGAAGTTCCTTTGTCTTCTATTTTGCAGGAATTTTCCATTTTTTGATTTGGCAATGTTTGAAACCAGGATGTTTGATTTTGTTAAGTGTGTGTGTGTGTGTGTGTTTTAATCTGAGATAGATGATCATATGGTTTTTTCCAGTTTATGAGCATTGAGCTACACTGACTGATTTTTGAATGTTGAAATAACCTTGCATTTCTAGGAGAAACCCTCCTCCTCACTCATGATGTATTATCCCTTTAATATATTGTCTGAACTGTTTTGCTAAACTTTGCTTATAATTTTGTACATGCCTTTTGCTCTGTTTGTGTCAGATCTGGGTCCTTGGTTTTCTTGTACCAGGATTCTTATACAGAGTCATGACACCGAGGCTTTTCTTTCCAAGAAGCAACTTTATTCCTGCCGGCACCGCTCAGTTGGGTTCGTACCCAAAGAACTGAGCCCTGAATGTCCCTTGGCATAGTTTTTTAAATACATTTTATATTTCTTTGTCTCCCATATATGGTGATACACACAAACATTTAGTCTGATTAAGCAGTCTCAGTTTACAAGGTCACGAGTGATGTTGTCACATAGGTGCATAACCAGGTTACCTTGAAGTTTGGTGTGGGGTTTTTTTTTTTCCTCTCTTTTTTTTCTCTCCTTAGGGAGGGTACTCTACCACATTCTTGTAATGGAAACTTGGATATACAGGAAGAAAACAAAATGTGGGTTAAAATGTGGGTGAATCTAAATGAATACTGATTGTACAAATAAAAATAACAGAAACATTGATTCTATAAACCATCGATAATAGTCTTATGACATTAAAATACAGTGTATATCCAGCAATAATGCCTGACCGTAGTGATGTATCAGTCAAGAAGCTCAGACAGTTAAAGTACTCTCATGCCCTTACATTTTACAGGAAGTAGGGAAAGTACTCATTTTTATTACAGTATGATAAGGCAGGGATGTATCTGCAATTTCTAGGAAAATCAGTAAGAAATTAAATATTGTATAACTATCAAAATAATAAAAGAGGAAATGAAATAATAAAATATAATCCATTCAAAAAAAGGAAAAAAAATATGTAGCAAACAGGAGAATGCACATAAGACATGGTATATTTAAACCCAAATTTGTCAATAATTAAATAGAGTGTTTGAGGAAACACTCAAGAGAATAGGAATTTGTTACTTTTTTAGTATATATGCGTACAACCCAAGCTGAGATCTTACTCAGTGGGGAAATACTACAGGCATTTCTACTAAGATTCCCAAGAAGGCAAAAATGATGCCCACTATCTACACAATTATTCCATGTTATACGGTGGACATATTAGCTACCCTAATTAGACAGAGATATCAATAAGTAGCTAAGAATTTTAAAAATAAACCTTTTTGTGGCAGAGGAAATAATAATTCACCTGGAAAACCCTGGGAATTGCTGATAAAACTAAAATACTAAGTTCAGCAAGGATCCAGAAATAAAATGAAGTTGGGGCACCTGGGTGGCTTAGTCGGTTGAGCGTCCGACTTTCGCTTAGGTCATGATCTCGCGGTTCTTGGGTTCGAGCCCCGCGTCGGGCTCTGTGCTGACTGCCAGCTCAGAGCCTGGAGCCTGTTTCAGTCTGTGACTCTCTCTCTGACCCTCCCCTGCTCGTTCTGTCTCTCTCTCTCTCCTAGAAATAAATAAAAATATTAAAAAAAGAAATAAAATGAAGTTGCAGTTAGAGGCTGCATGAGGAGAGAAAACTCCATCGGCAAAAACAAAATAAAGAATAAACAAGAACATGTGCAAAACCTATGTGGGAACAAAATCACAACACTCCTGTCAAACACAATAGTAGCTTTGAACAAATGAAGAGACATCCCCTGTTCTTGGACTGAGTGTCTGCTCTAACTAACTGAATGCAATCACAATTTAAAAATACACATGTGGAAAAACAAATGTATCAGACTAGAAAGTCACTGGAAAGAAAAGCTACAATGGGGGTAACACTGTCAGACATAGCTGTCATTAAAACTGGTCCTGGTACGTGACCAGACAACACGGCCAGTGGGATAGTGGTGAGGGTCCAGAAACACGTCCGCGCTCATGTGGACATTTGATATATCGTCAAGGTACGGTCTCAAATTGAAGAGCCTGAAATTAAGGCCTCCATTAAGAGCAACCTCGGGCTGCACGTAGCCCAGTTCCAGGAAAAGCCTCGGCGGAAGCCACCCTCGGACCACCCTCGGATCAGCCAATCAAAAGAAATGTGTCACATTCCTGTGGCCTGAGTCAGGGCCGGGAACTGCAGTAGTTACTCTGTACAAACTAGCCAAGGACTCACCGCTTGCCTGAACCCCACGGGGGCCCTTTGAGCTCACCTCATATTTGGTCATTTTCAAAGGATTCTCAAAGGTCATGATTGGGTCCCGTCAAAAGTAACAGACGCCTCACGGATACTGAATGGTCAAAGCTGTTACCATGGGTGCTGCTGTACAATTGTAATTGGTGCTTATGTGATGATGCCATGCGTACAACGTGTGCACTGTAACACCCCCGTCCCTTGCCCCATAAAAACCCTGCTCACTATTGTTCGAGGCTTCTCCTTGCTGCCGCTGCGCCGGTAGACGGGTGAGCCCCTGCTCGAGCTTGTAATAAAGACCCTTATGTACTTGCATCGGTGACAGCTCCTTAGGGGTCTCAGGGGACTCACGATTCGGGCACAACAAAATCACTGCATCAAAGATACATTTTTGTGTCACCGGGAAAAATATATGTAAAATTAAATCACTATCTCCTACCACACATAGAAATAAACCTAAAATGGATTGGGGACCTGAATGTAAAAAAAATGTAAACACACAAGAGCACACCAGTCACACGGGTAAAGGGTGGAATAACCTGGGTGTAGGGAAAAGGCTTTGTAATTGCAGCTCAAACAAAACCAGATGCAACAAAAGAATGGTTAAAAACAAAAGGCAACATACCATGAACAATTTCAAAAGGCATCCAATGGAGATCAGAGTTAGATTTAAAGATGCTGTAAAGGATGGGAGGGAGGGGGGTCAAGGACCTCGTAGCCTGGAAGAGCTGGAAAAGGCCAGGAAACAGATCCTGCCCCAGAGCCTCCAAATGAAGCACAGCCCCCACAGCCACCGTGACTTTACTCCCGTGGGACTCGCCGCAGACTTTTGATTTCCAGAACTGCAAGATAATAAATTTCGTTGTTTGAAAGAAAAAAAAAGTAGGGAGGGAAAAAATGGCAACTGGAAAACCTTAGTATTTCCAGCTTATTTTTTTAACTCTTAAAAGCTTAAGGAAAAAGACCAAATATTACATAGAAAAATGGGCCAAATAAGAGATTGCCAACCTTACTCATAATTAGAGAAATGTAATCTTTTTTTTCATGTTTTATTTATTTATAAGAGAGAGAGAGAGAGACAGCGTGAGGAGGGGAGGGTCACAGAGAGAGGGAGATACAGAATCTGAAACACGCTCCAGGCTCTGAGCTGTCAGCACAGAGCCCAACGCAGGGCTCAAACCCACAAACTGTGAGATCATGACCTAAGCTGAAGTCAGACGCTTAACCCACTGAGCCACCCAAGTGCCCCTGAGAGAAATGTAATCTAAAACTACATGGAGGTATCATTTTCCTTTCAAATTGTCAAAAACAGGGGCCCCTGTGTGGCTCAGTCGGTTAAGCATCTGACTTTGGCTCAGGTCATGATCTCACAGTTTGTGAGTTCGAACCCTGCATCTGGGTCTGTGCTGACAGCTTGGAGCCTGAAGCCAGCTTCAGATTTGGTGTCTCCTTCTCTCTCTGCATCGCCCCCCATCCCCCACCCCCGCTCACACTCTGTCTCTCTCTCAAAAGTGAATGAACATTAAAAAATTTTTAGCAAAAATAAAAATAAAATAATATTTGCAAGTATGTGCAAAAAGTAATCAGACAGGAAGGATAAACCCAAAGTGTAAGTGTTGGTTATGTACGGGGTGAAGAGTTGGGTCGGAGAGGAGGCCTGGGAACAGGGGAGAAGTGAGTGGGGCACTTCTGGGAAAATGCCTCTTTATAGTTCTAGTTTCTAGAATCATGTTAATGCACCATGTGCTCAGAACATACAAAGTCAGCAAGGACAGGGTAAAAAGCTTAAAATATCCGACTGTATTTCAAATAAATAACATAATGGTACTGAAGGGGAGGAAAAAAATAAGTAACTTTGGACACAGTAGTAAAAATAATAACCTTAAATAAATATCAAGTTTCAGTTAATTATTTTGTCTTTCACACGGGTAAAGGCTGGCAGTTTTGAAACTGTAGTTTACATATACTTTAGTATTGCGCTGATCAATAATAGAGTGTGGGTCATAAGAACCAGGCTCAGTGCTAGAAAAGGGAGTTGCAAATACAAAAGAAGAGAAGGCCAGAATAAACTGGTGGAGTCGGTTTGGAATTGGTTGATGGTTCTCAACATGCAGAGAAATAGATAGAGCAATAGACTTATGTGATCTGGAACAGGCATCCATATGTACATGGATATTGACTTGTATAAATGTACATTTATTCTCTAGCTCTGTCCTCTGGGAGTGCCTGTGATATCCCAGTAAGAAATGCACTATGGCCCAAAGTTTGGTTTCTGAATACCCTCTTCCACTAACAAAATAAAGTTTCCTTGATAAATGATATCAACACATTATAACCCAGACTGAAAAAATAGGAAATCAGGAGTCCATATCCATACAAATCAATGAATAAATGAATAAGGCAGGAAACGCTTCATTATAGCAGTATTCTACTATAAATTTGAAAGAATGACGGAATTACAATATCAGTAACTGACAACCATAACGTATTGCTTCAGACAACAATCATTAATTGATGTAAAAACGTGTGATTGAAAGTATGATGAGAAATGGCATTTTCACACACTCAAGACATCTCCCCATATCATTTGTAGTAATTGCAAAGGGGAAAAAATGGTAATTTTATATAGTGGAGAAACAGATAATATAGGCAGTGTCTGTAAAAAGTGATCAGATATCACCATCCTTTAGGACAAATACACTTCCATGCCTTGTGCTGTGATGAATGAGAAGGATACCATGGCACTTCTGGGCATTCCTGCCAATAATGCGTAGTAACTTGAATCTAATTCTGAGGAAACACCAGGCACATCCATGCTAAGGGATATTCTACAAAATAACTTTCCCGTTTGCCTCAAAAACATCAAAGTCATGAAAAACAAAGAAATATCTATACCAGATCAAAAGAAACTAAAGAGACATTTAGCAGCTACATAAAGTGTGCAATTCTGGATTGAATTAAGAACTGGAAAAAAGTGTATACTTTTTTTTTCCTATGAAGAATGTTACTGGAACAATTTGTGAAGGAAAAAGGCCCTTCTCTTAGGTAAGAATATTAGAGGGGCACTTGGGTAGCTCAATGGGTTAGGTGTCCGACTTCGGGTCAGGTCACGATCTCGCAGTTCATGAGTTCAAGCTCCGCATCGGGCTCTGTGCTGACAGCTCAGAACCTGGAGCTGCTTCTGATTCTGTGCTTCCCCCTCTCTCTACCCCTCCTCCACTCATGTGCTGTGTCTCTCTCAAAAATAAATAAGCATTAAAAATTTTAAGAATATTAGATAAATGTGAATTCCCTACTTTGGATTATTATACTGGGGTTAGTGAGGAAAATGTCTTATTTTATGGAAATACACACTAACGGGTTTAGGGTAATGGAATGTCACATTTACAACTTCCTGTCACCTATTTCAGGGAAAAAAACACGTGCACACACATGTCCATTCATATATGTAGAGAGGAAATGATAAATGTGGTAAATGTTAACACTTCAGTAATCTGGGTGAATGACTAGTAGGAATTCTTTGTACTATTTTTGTACTTTTTTATAAGCCTGAAATTCTTATTTTTCAATTTTTAATGTTTATTTTTGAGAGAGAAAGAGAGAATGCAAATGCACAGCAGAGAAGGGACAGGAAGAGAGAGGGAGAGAGAGAATCCCAAGCAGCCTCTGTGCTGATAGAGTGGAGCCTGATGCCGGCTCCATCTCACCAACTGTGAGATCATGACCTGAGCTGAAATGAAGAGTCAATGAATGCTTCACTGACTGAGTCACCCAGGTGCCCCTAAGCCTGAAATTCTCTAAAAATAAAAAGGTTACAACAATTGTGGCAGGAAAAGTAGCTGACTGGGCTAGACTGGGCTCACCCCCAGGTTCTAATCCCTCAAGGGGGAAGACAAATACTGGCCTCAAGTATGGGGTGGCCTCGACCTGCCCATTGTGGTTCCCATCAGCTGGAATGTACATGGGAGTAGCAAATAAGGGGGCCATGAATACTCAAGCAAGAAATCAATGTAATCATTTTTTTTAATGTTTTTTTTTTTTAATTTCTAGGAGAGAGAGAGAGACAGCTTGAGCAGGGGAGGGTCAGAGAGAGAGGGAGTCACAGACTGAAACAGGCTCCAGGCTCCGAGCTGGCAGTCAGCACAGAGCCCGACGCGGGGCTCGAACCCACGAACCGCGAGATCATGACCTGAGCGAAAGTCGGACGCTCAACCGACTAAGCCACCCAGGCGCCCCTGTAATCATCTAATATAACTAACGCTATCATTAGAAAAGCAGGGGCATGTGGGTAGTTCAGTCATTTGTGTGTCTAACTCTTGATATGGGCTCAGGTCATGATCTCTCAGTCGTGAGATCTGAGGTCGAGCCCCGCCTCGGGTTCTGTGCTGAGCATGGAGCCTTCTTGGGATTCTCTTTCTCCCTCTCTCTCTCTGCCCATCCACACTTGTGCTCTCTCTCAAAATAGGTAAATAAACATTTTTAAAAAGGGAAAAGTAGCTATGCTATATCATTTACGATCATTTGTGTTAAAGATAGGATTATTTTATTATAGAATTAAAAGGTCTAGAAAAATGCTGACATACTATATACAAAAAACAAACACAAAACAAAACCAAAACAACTTATTCCTTATATAAACTATAAACTGAAAAGATATTTACTTGGTCCAGAGAAGAGTCAAGTATAAAGGTGTTTTGATTTAGACTATTTCAAGGGCAGCTTCAGAACTATAACAAAAAGCCTTGTTAAAATACACACATAAATAAAAAGCTTAGCCAACCAACCTCTCTCTGACATACACAAAAATACTGAATTTAATCGATGTTATCATCCAATCCGAAATTATTTGTTTTGCAGATTGGAGAAACAAATTAGAATCAGCCTTAGAACTCAGGTCTTTTGACATATTCAAAAGAAAACTACAGGCCCAAAGTGGAGTCACTTGGGTTAAGGCCCCAAATCAATAGTACAAGCCTTAATACCTAACCTAATTGCAGTTTCAGCCCCTCAGAAATGTAACCTTCAACCAAGTCCATAGAATTTCCTGGTCATAATAGGACATTTGCTGTTGTTGGGACAGTAAAGGAAAGGGAGGGACCCTTTTGCTACCTTAGGAGGGCAACAGCCTAAAGGATGCAGTCTTTGCTAATAAATTCTTTTCTTCCCTTTTTAAATGCCCTCTCTCTGCCTTTAAAAACCTTTCTTTTGTTTAGTTCAGCAGAGCCCCTTTCTATTTGCTAGAAGGAATGCTGTCTGATTATTGAATTGTTTAATAAAGCTAATTAGACCCTCATATTTACTCAGTTATCTTTTTTTTTTTTTTTTTTTTTTTTATTTTTTTGTTGTTTTTTTTTGTTATG
>NW_027528385.1:11177-23167 GCF_008692635.1 Crocuta crocuta | reverse complement strand
TTTTCTTCATTTTTTTTTTTTTTTTTTTTTTTTTTTTGCATATGATAGTTCTGGTTTGCTCAGGTTTTTAATTCTCAATTCTTTCAGCAGGTATTTATTGAGCATCTTGTCTGTACCAGGAATTACACAAGGCTTTGACCATATGATAATGAGCCTCTGCTCAGTGGATTCACTACCTCTTCTTATCAGGAGAATCTAGCATCTAAGCTGAGGACTGCATATCTCATTATCAAGAACAAAGTTAATTAAAACTAACGCACTCCAAGAAACTTGACCTCTCACACGCATATGCTCTACTTTTTTTTTTTTTTTGCCACTGCGTTTCTATTCAAGGTTTTTAATAAAATAATATAATCTAGAAAAAGGATCTGCGGAAGTCTAAAATAAGTTATCCGTGCTTCATTCTACTCTCCTCAGAAGGCTAAGAGATGAAAGCCATTTTTCTCTGCCAACACTCACCCTCAAAGAAAGGGATATATACTAGAAAGCCCTTTTAAACACACTGAGGACAAAGGAAAAGTGGAAAATATTGACTTTTGCGGGACGCACACTTCAGCTTAGCAGGTGGTGGGCTTTCCAGAGGTTTCTTCCTGACAACCTGGCAATGCCTGGACATGAATCAAGACGTGCGCATCTCCAGGAAGTCTGGAGGGGGGCCAAGTCAGATAAAAGGCCCTGTGCTTCAGAAGGGAACCCTGGTGCCCCAGAGTCTCAAGCACCCTCAGAATATTCCCTTCTCAACAGCACGGCATAAACATTTAGGGCAGAACTGGGTCTGGGTTTCCTAGGAGTTCATGAATTTCAAAGGTAAAGCAAAGACCACTGAGTGACAGTTTCCTTTGTGGGGTTTCTACAAAACCAAAAAAGAAAAAAGAAAAAAAAAAAGACAGTGAAACTTAACTAGCACACAAAAATCTAATAGAAAACTATCATTTTCTAGTGAAAATCCAACTCAAATTACTAATATTAGAAGAAATATGGCATTTTCTTGAAAAATAATAGCAAAATATGCTATCTTCAAAGTTAAAATTTTTAAAAATAAAGGTTTTACATGTTTTGCTTTTTTTCCCCAAATTTTTATTTAAGGTCTAATTAGTTTAGAGGAGCCTAGGTGGCTCAGTCGGCTAAGTGTCCAGCTTAGGCTCAGGTCATGATCTCACAGCTTGTGAGTTCAAGCCCCATGTGGGGCTCTGTGCTGACATTGGGATTTTGTGTCTTCCTCTCTCTCTGCCCCTCCTCTCCCCCGCCTCAAAAAAAATTTTTTTTAATTATAAAAAATAAGTAAAGTCTGGTTAGTTAACATATAGCAAAGGTTTTACATATTTCAAAATGAGACTATTTTCTGATGATATGGTTGACTACCATGCTCCCTTGAAATGTAAAACATGTAAAAACATGAAAAAAAAAGTAAAATCCATGAACACATGAACTGAGAAAAGTAAATGTCTAGAAAACAAAAAAAAAAAAAAAAGAGGGTGTAAACAACTGAAGAAGTGAAATTATCTGCAAGAACCACAGTGAGTCATTTTAGTTTTGTATCTTGGCCATGTTTAACAGCCATACAAATGGAATTTTGTAGCTAACCAAAGAGGTAATACACTTATCCTACTGAACTCAAATATAGTTCAAAAAAGATATCAATTTCCTAGGAGGGGAGTTTAACCCAGACGGAGCATTTATTTCATTTAAGTGCCAAGAAACCCACACCCATTATCTTCATTACTACTAGGATCTACACAAAGCTCAAGCAGAAAGCCAGAAACTACTGCCCTTTTTTGTGTGTTGATCAAATGGAAAATTGTAGGACAGATCGCCAGGGAGTTGCTTCCACACAAGTGCTAGATCTTTTTATGTTCTTTTGAGTTACTTACACAAGTGATCGTAATGTGAAAAGTGTAAATTCGCTCCTCTCCCCATCCTTGTTATTTTGACTATTTTAGCGTCTACCTCTTTCTTCATTTATTCAACGGGTATTTATTTCCCAAGTCCAGCGATCCCGGCACGATGGAAGGATGTAAGGTGTAGCAGTGAACCAAACTTATAAAAGGGAGAACACACGCTTAGGGAGCAGGTGGTTCAAAAGAATTTTCTGTAACCTGAAGAGTCCCTTCACTCTCTTATTCTGGTTCAAAACTAAGTTGCCTCCAATCCTTTCTGGAAGCAAAGAGATAAACACAGTAAGTGCCCAGAGTGGGAAAATGCTCACAATACACTGTTAAACTGAAGAAAGTAGGGCACCAGATGATGTATGGCCTCAGATTTATTAAAAACTCTCTGCTTCAGGGGGTGTATTCAAGCCAGGACACATTGGTACAGCAGCACCAGTCCCTGAATGTTGGAATACATCTGGATGATTTGGAAAGTAGCTGTTTTCTGGAGTTCCCTGGGGATTTGTCACCCCCACACACACACACCACTGCACCCCCTTCCCACCTTGCTTCCCAGGCCCAGCTGGCCTGTAGGTCTCCAGACCTCAGCCGAACTCCATTCTCATTGGCTGCTGCCTATGCCATGCTGGCTGTTAAATATTTTTTTATCTATATTGTCCCTGTTTCTATACAGAAATAAGATTTTTCTTTTTTTATAAATTAAAAACAATGTTAATGTTTATTTATATTTGAGAGAGAGAGACAGACAGAGCGGGAGCAGGGGAGGGGCAGAGAGAGAGACAGAGACATAGAATCTGAAGCAGCTCCTGGCTCTGAGCTGTCAGCACAGAGCCCAATGCGGGGCTTGAACTCATGAATCATGAGATCATGACCTGAGCTGAAGTCAGCTGCTTAACTGACTGAGCCATCCAGGCGCCCCAGAAATAAGATTTTTCTAATACCCAAGCTGACTGCAATTATTCATGCCTCCTCAGACAGATTTTAATTTTTCTCCAGAGTAAAAACACTTTTGTTCATTCACTGTCTCCCTCTCTTATCCCTTGTGCAAGGGCAGCCGAGGAGAATGCTCCTGGGAGGCGGGCACCTTGCGCACAGGCTCTGAGCCAACACGGAGCCTGGAGAGTGTGAGCCCCAAGAAGGCCCGTGCAGGGGATGGAGGCATTGGCTGAGCATGAAGAGTTCAGCAAGGCCAGACCACTTGGCTCCTGGTGGACAGGGTGAGGAGTTTGGGATTCATTAAGGACAGTAGAAATCCAGTGGAAGATTTCAGTCCCAACGCCCAGACTAAATTCAGTGCAAGAGATCATTATGGATGCTGTGTGGAGATTGGAAGGCGGTAAGAGTGGAATTGGAAGATGAGTTAGGTGTTATTTCCATTTCCATGACATGGACAAGAGCTGTTGGTGTCTGGGCATCAGGTGATGTCACAGGAGTGTGGCAGATTCCCTTCCCTGTGTGGTTGCTGTGCCCATCCCCCGCTACCAAGGCGCTGAGGCTAATGGCTGCCGAGCGTCTTCCATCGGCTCCCAGGGAATTGCCCTTGGGCAACTGAAGCCCTGACTGGGACTTGCACCACGTTCAGTACCCACTCCTTGGCCAATGACTGCTTCTTGGGTCAGGGGAGGTTCAACGCCAAAGTCCTGCTCCCTTGTTTCAAGGCAATTCAGAGAATCACAGACCAGTGTCACTTAAGAGCTCTCTGCAGAGTTAGGCTGGAGCTAGGCTTCGCCTGCACATCGTTGCGTACCTCCCTTCCCGACCCTGCCTCCTTCATTCCCTGCTCCTGCTACATACTGCCGTGTAACAAACCATCTGTAATCTCCATGACTCAAAACGATTTACTACTATGTCTGATGGTTTCCACAGTGGACTGGGCTCAGCCTCATTGTTCTTATTGGGGTTCTCTAATGCAGTTACCCTCATACGGTGACTGGGGCTGAATTCATTGGAACCATTTGAAGGACTCTCCACTCACATGTCTGACATTTGAGCTTCAGTGGTCTCTGGTCTGGCGTCTCTTTTCCCATTCAGCCACTCCACGTGGCTAGCTTGGGGCTCGCTCAAAACCTGGGGGTCAGACGGTTCTTGGTCTTCTTAAAGGTTAGCTGGCTTCCTCTGGAGGAAGTGTTCAAAACTCCCTGGGCAGAAGCTACCAGGTATCTTTTGACCTAGTTTCAAAAGACACATCGTGTCACTTCCACCACATTTTATTGGCCAGCAATGACACCGAGGGCCAGCCCAGATTCAAGAGGAGAGGACGATACAACAGTGTGGACACCTGATGGGAAAGGAGTGTGGTCTGAAATTTGGGAGGGCCATGTCTGAGTAGATGAACTCTCTGGGCCTGTGTCAAGAATTGGGTAGGGTCTGGGATTTTATTTTTTTGCAAGTTAGCCTGGACCATTTCATAGATGCTGGCAGAAGACACAAGATTCTTGGGTCAGAAACACAGGACTTTATTAGTCACTGCAGAAGCACTGACCAAAGCTCCACATCAGTTGGCACAAGCTTCACATGCTCTTTGATTCCCACAGGAGGGATGCAAAGGATCTATGATGGGTGTCTGCACAGGCGGTGGGTTGGGTGTTACATGCGGTGGGTTGGGTATTAACAGAGGAACACTGAGTAATTTTGATAGTTCTCCTGTAACTAATATTCTGCTTGCTCTATCGGGCTCTGAGGAGGGTATATACAAATCTTCAACCCTGGTTGTTAATTAATTCATTTTTCCTTTAGCTCTGTGAGTTGTTGCTTTGAGTACTTTGAAGCATATATGTTCATGGAAAATTATCTGTTCTATTTGAAGTCTTCAGTTGGTTGACCTCTATTGATTTATATCCTGTGCAGAATAAGCCTGGCCAAGATCTTACTGGTCTTCTGGCACAAGTTGTCCCAAATGACCAGGTGGTAGCCATAACTCTTCCTGCACCCCTAGCTGGAAACATCTTCCCGCCGGGAGCCAAGACCTCCAGACCCATTGAACCTAGAATCGTGTGGAATGAAACAAACAAATTCCCTAAGCGAGTCACTGGGAATGGTGATGGACAAGGCCACTCCTGCTTTTACCCCTTGGTTCTCAAATCTATGTATTTTATAAAGAAATAGCCCAGGAGGGGACATGCACCATAACAAAGCCATTGCTTCATCCTTAAAACGGTGCCTGTGGCAGCCACAGGAATGTGCTTCACAAGTCTCCACTCACGTGGAACATACCAACCAAAGGCTCTAGCTGCGGACATCTGGAGCCCACCAGCACATCTGTACCAGACCATACACATCGCCCGTGGCTCGTGCTAGGGTCTCCATGTGGCAATAAAAGCTCCCACAATTCTGAGCTAACCACTAGTGAAGGAGAAAATCACAATGCTGCAATGCTCGTTCTGGTAAGTGTATACTTGTGCACATGTGGGAGACACTTTTGTAGAGTATATGTCTTGAGATGGATTTGCAGATTTCTAATTTATTGGTAAGGGTCAAGAAGTAAGAAAATAATGAGAAACCATCTAAACGACCATGAATGGGAGATATACTAAATCAAGTGTAGTTTGTACAGAACGGAACCTATCCAGCGGTAGGAATGAAAACATGAAACAAGAAAAAACATGTTAATGTTGATGATAAAAGACAGTTACACAGTGTCACATACCCATGAAACAATATTTGATGCTATTTTTGAGACTTTCTTAGGTCTTCCTTTAATACCACATAAGAAGATATATTCTCAAGTAAATTAAGGTTGTTGACTATGTTATAAGTAAAACTATTCTTACTTTTTGGTCTGCTTAAATTCGTCATTTCTGTTACAGCTGAGTTAAATTCTCCCACTGTTTTCTCTTAATAATTCCATCAGTGTTTTCTTTATATATTCTCCAATTCACTCTTTATGAGTAGAGTCTTCACTCCATATATCATTAATTTTATTTTAATTTCTATAATTATATTTTTAGTCCTAAAATTTCAGTGTGTTTTATATACATTTTTAAAGTTTTGGAATAATTAAAGATTTACAGAGGAGTTGCAGAGGTAATACAGAGTTGACAAATACCCTCTGCCTGGGTTTCTCCTACTGGGATGTCTTCTAGAAGTGGGGTAAGTTTATCAAGAAATTAGGGGCGCCTGGGTGGCTCAGTTGGTTAAGTGTCTGACTCTTGGGTTCAGCTCAGGTCATGGTCTCACAACGCGTGTGTTCAAGCCCCACGTCAGGCTCTGTACTGACAGCACAGAAACTGCTTGGGATTCTCTTTCCCTCTCTCTCTGCCCTTCCTTGCCACTCCCTCTGTCTCTCTCTCAAAATGACTATATAAAGTTAATTTAAAAAACTAAGTAATTAGCATTGGTTCATTGCTATTAACTGAACTCATGACCTCGTTTGGATTTCAATAGCTTTCCTACCTGCGTCCTTCTGTGCCGGGATCCTGTTCAGGACAACACACTGCAACGACTTACCATGTCTCCTAGACCCTGCCTGTTTAAGGTAGTTCCTCAACCTCCCCTAATTTTCCATGATCTTGACAGTTTTGAGGCGTACTAACTAGGTATTTTGTAGAATATTCCTCAACTTGAGGTTGTCTGAGGTTTTTCTCGTGATTGGACTGGGGTTATGGTTTGGGGAAGAATACCACAGAGTTCGTTCAGAAATGGGTTAATTTATACTGTTTATTATAGTATCTTTTGATTCTCCCTTATGGAACTTGTTTTCTCTTATGTTTATTGATTGTTTCTTAAAAAAAAAAAAGACAGTTGGGACCTCTGGGTGGCTTAGTCGGTTAAGCGTCCGACTTTCGCTCAGGTCATGATCTCGCGGTTCGTGGGTTCGAGCCCCGCGTCGGGCTCTGTGCTGGCTGCCAGCTCAGAGCCTGGAGCCTGTTTCAGTCTGTGACTCCCTCTCTCTCTGACCCTCCCCTGCTCACGCTGTCTCTCTCTCTCTCTCTCCTAGAAATAAATAAAACATTAAAAAAAAAAAAAGACAGTAAACTACTTCTTTTCCTTAAAAAAACTATTTGCCAACATTCTCGGAGACCCATAATAAAGTGTGTGCCCCAGGGTCTGTATTTACTTTTGTTAAGTGCCTGGGTGTACCATCAGCCTCCGACAGCTCTAAATTAATACATCGGCTGATGTGTTCTGGAGCACCAAAGTAATGTGAATTTGCATACAAATCTGTGTGATTATAGCTTCTCAGAGACAGATGTCTGTTTTCCAAACTGATTTATTTTAAGCCCAGGTAACGATCCTTGGAGTGCCCTCAAGTGTGAGGTGAAGTAAATTCACTTTTGGTAGAACGTTATGAGGTTTCGATTTTATGGGGCAGAATCTCTTATTAAAGTCCCTACTTTGGATCAGGCCAGGGACACTGACACTCAAGGACCAGACTCATGCAGTAAATGATATCGGTGGAAGCTTCCAGATGCCGCCTACATGGATTTCTCTCTCTTGGGTTTTCACCACTTTCCAGCTCCTCACAGAGTTGTTTTAATTTTTTGGATTGCATTTTTGGTCCTTCTTCAACAGGATGGTTGGCCTCCATTGGAAACAGAATAAGTTATTATAATTATTCTGTTGCTCACAAATAGCAAGTAATTAATGATGTAGTGATTGTTCCAGCTTAAAACTGTATTCCAGTATTTTGTTTTAGCTTGAAATCATATCCAAGTGTCTGATTCCATTGGAAACAGGATGGGACTAAGGAAATACTACTCCAGGAAATTCAGAGTCATCTTAGGATCTGGAATAAACACAATGCCACATCTAGAAAAACACGTGCATAGCCAGCACGCTAGGGGTGGGGAGAGGGTCCCAGACAGACCAGGCTCAGCCACTCACTGGTGACAAAATCCAGAGGCAGAGAGTCAAGGGGTGGTGGAACAAGAAAGTAATTTATTTCAGTGAGGACAGCACTGGGATGATGGCTGACTAGCATCTCAAAGACTGTCTCCAAAATGCTGAAAACACTTGCAGGTTGATGTAAGGAAAGTGTGGGGCAAAGGGGGGTGGGCACATGCAGGTGGGCAGTGAAGGTCAAATCGACCCCTGTCTTGGCACTATCAGCAATGGCCAAATTATGGAAAGAGCCTGAATGCCCATAGATAGATGAAGGGATAAAGAAGATGTGGTGTATATACATGATGGAGTACTACTCAGTGATCAAAAAGAATGAAATCTTGCCGTTTGCAACAATGTGTATTATGGTAAGTAAAATAAATCAGAAAAAGATAATTATATGATTTCGCCCATATGTGTAATTTAAGAAACAAAACAGATGACTATAAGGGGAAGGAAGGAAAACTAAGATAAAAACAGAGAGGAAGTCCCACCATAAGAGTCAAAAACAAAGTACAAACTGAGGGCTGTTGGTGAGGTGCTGGGTGGGGGGATGGGCTAGAAGGGTGATGGGCAGTAAGGGGGGCACTTGTTGAGATGAGCACTGGGTGTTGTACGTAAGTGATGAATCACTCAATTCTACTCCTGAAATCACTGTTACACTGTATGTTAACCAACTTGGATTTAAATAAAATTTAAAAATAACAATAAAAGTTATGGAGCTAAAAAGAAAATTGACCTCTGTTTTGGAGCCGATCTTGCTGGCTCAGGGCAGTCCTTATTGCTTGAAGGGGTACTTGCGGTTCCCTTCATGGGATGCTTTGCCCTCAGGGTCTTCCTCTTGAGCTAAGAGCCCAGTTAGAAAGAATCCAACTAGAAAGTTTGAAGCCCAAATGGGGGCAGCTGAAGTCTTCTTTCACCAGCAGCCTCTACAGAGTATCCAAGATGATTTAAGTCTCAGAGTCGCTCAGAGGTCAACAGGATGGAATTCAAAGTTCAAATCTCTAGGGGCGCCCGGGTGGCTTAGTCGGTTAAGCGTCCGACTTTCGCTTGGGTCATGATCTCGCGGTTCGTGGGTTCGAGCCCCGCGTCGGGCTCTGTGCTGCCTGCCAGCTCAGAGCCTGGAGCCTGTTTCAGTCTGTGACTCCCTCTCTCTCTGACCCTCCCCTGCTCACGCTGTCTCTCTCTCTCTCCTAGAAATAAATAAAAAAACATTTAAAAAAAAAAAAGTTCAAATCTCTAATTATGTTTGGCTCACTGTTAAGCAGCCCTTATCTTTAGGTCTAAAAGTCCCCTCAGGAATGCAACAAAAGACACCTTTATTGCTCTCATCACCAGAGATTCCACGTTTTATGGGGCTCTGTGACAGAAATGGGAAGGAGACCAAATACATATCTCTTCGTATAAATCACACTATCGATCGCAAGTAGTGATGCAGTGACAGTTCAGCGGTGTTAAGTACATTCACACTGCTGTGCAAGATACACTGTAACATACATTCACATTTTCCCTTTCCAACGCTGAACCTCTGCTCCCCATTAAACACTAACTCCCCAGGAGCACCTGAGGGGCTCAGTCCTTTGAGCGTCTGACTTCAGCTCGGGTCACGGTCTCACAGTGCCTGAGTTCGAGCCCTGCATGGTGTTCTCTGCTGTCCCCGCCGAGCCCGCCTCAGGTCTTCTGTTCCCCCTTCTCTCTGCCCCTCCTCGCTCATGCTCTCTCTTTAAAAAAATAAACATTAAGAAAATAAAACAAAACACCAACTCCCACTCCTCCACCCCCTAGCCTGTAGCAACAGTCATTGTACTCTCATTTCTGTGAGTTTGACCACAGTAGGTATCTCATGTAAGCAGAGTCTTAAGGAATTTGCCCTTTTTTGATTGACTGATTTCACTTAGCAATCAATACCTTTCGAGTTCATCGAGGTTGTAGTGTGTGTCAGAATTTCCTTCCATTTTAAGGCTAAATTATATGTCATTGTACATATACCCAGAAGTAGGCTTGTTGGATCATATAGAAATTTGTCACCTCATCTTTTTTTAAAGTTTATTTTATTTTACTTATGGGGTGGGGAGGGTCAGAGAGCGAGGGAGAAAGAAAATCCCAAGCAGGCTTTGCACTGTTGGCTCAGAACCTGATGTGGGGCTTGATCTTGTGAACTGTGAGATCATGAGCTGAGCTGAAATCAAGAGTCAGATGCTTAACCAACTGAGCCACCCAGGCGCTCCTGTCACCTCATCTTTTAAAAATATATTTTGTGAGGGTATGTTCTCTACATATCTCAATTTCTCATAAAGAAAGGATCAACTGGGTTAAAGAAAGAATCTTGGATGTGTTATTTCATGTAAATTCAAATCCCATTATTATATGGGGTTCCAGTCCCTGTTCCTTCCCTCTTCACTTCTCAACAACTCAATAGTGAGGAGGAGTTGTGATAAGTCGGCCAGGCGAGAGCAGCATGAAAATGGAGACCCCTCAGAGAGCCGTATTCGCTGTTACAGCGGTGAAGGACCGAAAACGACCAAATTAAAAGTGGGTGGAAAATGAAAAGATTTGAGAGGGAAAAAATGAGAGAAAACGAAGAGTGTCTTTGAATTGAGGAGGAAAGTGTTAGGTATGTATGTTCCTATTTAAATGTTCAGGTGACTGTTCATCTAGGAGCTGGATGACAAAAAGCTATATAAAAGCGCTTTTACAGATCCCCGTGCCCCACGCACCTGTCGGAGGGCAGCCGTGCTCACCCCCGAGCACTTGCGGGAAATGCCTGCAGAAACAACCGTCTCGTCTTCTCTTCTGGGCCATGAGCACCGAGCAGTCTCACTTATGTTACGTTTCAGTGTATTTTCTTACTCTATCTTTTTTTTTTTTTTAATGTTTTTTATTTATTTCTAGGAGAGAGAGAGACAGTGTGAGTAGGGGAGGATCAGAGAGAGAGGGAGTGACAGACTCTGAAACAGGCTCCAGGCTCTGAGCTGGCAGT
Organism: Crocuta crocuta; assembly: GCF_008692635.1. Lineage (NCBI taxonomy): Eukaryota > Metazoa > Chordata > Mammalia > Carnivora > Hyaenidae > Crocuta > Crocuta crocuta. Next base: position 12,478 of record NW_027528385.1, on the reverse strand, counting down.
CAGCACAGAGCCCGATGCGGGGCTCGAACCCACGAACCGCGAGATCATGACCCAAGCGAAAGTCGGACGCTTAACCGACTAAGCCACCCAGGTGCCCCATTTACTCTATCTTTTAACTTCAGTTTCATTTGCTAATATTCTCACTTGTGTTTTCTAGAAGGGAAATGACTTAGATGATTCATACTTTAATAGCTGTCCTTTAAAAAAAAATCCAGTTGGAAGACGTATAAATACAGAGAACAAACTGATGGTGGTCAGAGGGAGGGGGCTGGAGGGCCGGGCGAAGTTAGTGAAGGGGAGAAGGAGATATGGGTTTCCAGTAATGGAAGGAATAAGTCATGGTGAGACACGGAAACGGAAGGGACCCCGTGAAAGATTGCTTCCTTGGCTCTGTTTCCTGTTTCTATTCTTGCTGGGACCCACCACACGCACACACACCCTCTCCTTACACATGCCTTATAGAACAGATAATATTGTATGTCCTTCTTGTAAAGATCAAGGGCTTCATGATTTCTTTGGAGTCTTCCAGTACAATAGGTAACATCTAAGGGGTGACTGGGCAGGACCCTCATAAGTGTTTTCCAGGACCACTGATTCATCAAGACCCCTGGCTCCGGGGCATACGTGGCTTGTGGAAAACACCTAAGCACTCATCTATTTTCCTGGACACCTGAGAAGACATGTGCACCTGACCACCATGGTCAATAAAAATCCCAAAGATGAGACTCACTCTCCTTTCCTCTCCAAACCTCCTGGATGCTTTGTCTGTATCAAATGTATCGAATGCATGATGGCGTGTACTCTCTCTATGGCTTCAATAAACTCTGCTTTCACTTCTCAGCTCGCTTTTGATTTCTATCCTGCTCTAAGCCAGGGACCCTCTTGGCTGGTCCTGGGACCCAGCCAACCTGCATCAATGGGGGGGAAAAACACAGCATATGGAGTACAGTCTATGATACTGTAATAGCCATGTATGGTGGCCGGTGGTAGTTCACTTGTGGTGAGCACAGCATAGTGTATAAAGAAGTGTGTTGTATGCCTAAAACTAATGTAACATTGTCAACTATACTGAAATTAAAAAAAAAATTAAATGGTGATTGGAGAATTAGGGCAGCAAATGTATCACTAGGTTTAATATACAGTGTGTTCAAAAAAATCGCTCACTGATTATAAAATTAGTAAAGGAACCATCAGAATGGTTGAAAACTCAAGCTAATCAGGTTCTGAGAGCATCAGACCCTGTTTTCTGCCCCAAGATGCCTGCCTGAGGCTGGGACTGGATTGCAGACAGAAGATGCATG
>NW_027528385.1:1844-7959 GCF_008692635.1 Crocuta crocuta | reverse complement strand
TTTTATTTATTTCTAGGAGAGAGAGAGAGACAGCGTGAGCAGGGGAGGGTCAGAGAGAGAGGGAGTGACAGACTATGAAACAGGCTCCAGGCTCTGAGCTGGCAGTCAGCACAGAGCCCGATGCGGGGCTCGAACCCACGAACCGCGAGATCATGACCCAAGCGAAAGTCGGACGCTTAACCGACTAAGCCACCCAGGTGCCCCATTTACTCTATCTTTTAACTTCAGTTTCATTTGCTAATATTCTCACTTGTGTTTTCTAGAAGGGAAATGACTTAGATGATTCATACTTTAATAGCTGTCCTTTAAAAAAAAATCCAGTTGGAAGACGTATAAATACAGAGAACAAACTGATGGTGGTCAGAGGGAGGGGGCTGGAGGGCCGGGCGAAGTTAGTGAAGGGGAGAAGGAGATATGGGTTTCCAGTAATGGAAGGAATAAGTCATGGTGAGACACGGAAACGGAAGGGACCCCGTGAAAGATTGCTTCCTTGGCTCCGTTTCCTGTTTCTATTCTTGCTGGGACCCCCCACATGCACACACACCCTCTCCTTACACATGCCTTATAGAACAGATAATATTGTATGTCCTTCTTGTAAAGATCAAGGGCTTCATGATTTCTTTGGAGTCTTCCAGTACAATAGGTAACATCTAAGGGGTGACTGGGCAGGACCCTCATAAGTGTTTTCCAGGACCACTGATTCATCAAGACCCCTGGCTCCGGGGCATACGTGGCTTGTGGAAAACACCTAAGCACTCATCTATTTTCCTGGACACCTGAGAAGACATGTGCACCTGACCACCATGGTCAATAAAAATCCCAAAGACGAGACTCACTCTCCTTTCCTCTCCAAACCTCCTGGATGCTTTGTCTGTATCAAATGTATCGAATGCATGATGGCGTGTACTCTCTCTATGGCTTCAATAAACTCTGCTTTCACTTCTCAGCTCGCTTTTGATTTCTATCCTGCTCTAAGCCAGGGACCCTCTTGGCTGGTCCCTGGAGCCCCNCTTCTCAGCTCGCTTTTGATTTCTATCCTGCTCTAAGCCAGGGACCCTCTTGGCTGGTCCTGGGACCCAGCCAACCTGCATCAATGGGGGGGAAAAACACAGCATATGGAGTACAGTCTATGATACTGTAATAGCCATGTATGGTGGCCGGTGGTAGTTCACTTGTGGTGAGCACAGCATAGTGTATAAAGAAGTGTGTTGTATGCCTAAAACTAATGTAACATTGTCAACTATACTGAAATTAAAAAAAAAATTAAATGGTGATTGGAGAATTAGGGCAGCAAATGTATCACTAGGTTTAATATACAGTGTGTTCAAAAAAATCGCTCACTGATTATAAAATTAGTAAAGGAACCATCAGAATGGTTGAAAACTCAAGCTAATCAGGTTCTGAGAGCATCAGACCCTGTTTTCTGCCCCAAGATGCCTGCCTGAGGCTGGGACTGGATTGCAGACAGAAGATGCATGATGGCATGTTGAATACCACCTGAAAGTAAAGGTCAAGGTTCCTGGAACTTGGGATCAGACCATGATGTGGGGATGTCAGACGTACTCATTAGGATGGACCCCCTCTCCCCCCGTCCCCTTCAGCCTGCAGTCACACAGCTCAAATGTGGAGATTTGTGTTGATTACAGAGCAGCACACTCAGCAGAATGGCTGGAAGGGACTGCACGCTGTGCTCTCGANTATGATACTGTAATAGCCATGTATGGTGGCCGGTGGTAGTTCACTTGTGGTGAGCACAGCATAGTGTATAAAGAAGTGTGTTGTATGCCTAAAACTAATGTAACATTGTCAACTATACTGAAATTAAAAAAAAAATTAAATGGTGATTGGAGAATTAGGGCAGCAAATGTATCACTAGGTTTAATATACAGTGTGTTCAAAAAAATCGCTCACTGATTATAAAATTAGTAAAGGAACCATCAGAATGGTTGAAAACTCAAGCTAATCAGGTTCTGAGAGCATCAGACCCTGTTTTCTGCCCCAAGATGCCTGCCTGAGGCTGGGACTGGATTGCAGACAGAAGATGCATGGTGACGTGTTGAATACCACCTGAAAGTAAAGGTCAAGGTTCCTGGAACTTGGGATCAGACCATGATGTGGGGATGCCAGACGTATTCATTAGGATGGACCCCCTCTCTCCCCCCCGTCCCCTTCAGCCTGCAGTCACACAGCTCAAATGTGGAGATTTGTGTTGATTACAGAGCAGCACACTCAGCAGAATGGCTGGAAGGGACTGCGTGCTGTGCTCTTGAAAGAAGAGTGTCCAGTGTTTCATATCCAACTGGCTGCCCACAAACTGTCTTCCNAGGTCAAGGTTCCTGGAACTTGGGATCAGACCATGATGTGGGGATGCCAGACGTATTCATTAGGATGGACCCCCTCTCTCCCCCCCGTCCCCTTCAGCCTGCAGTCACACAGCTCAAATGTGGAGATTTGTGTTGATTACAGAGCAGCACACTCAGCAGAATGGCTGGAAGGGACTGCGTGCTGTGCTCTTGAAAGAAGAGTGTCCAGTGTTTCATATCCAACTGGCTGCCCACAAACTGTCTTCCCAAATCAGCCTTTTGTGTTAAGGTACATTGGAAACTGGTAGAAGTTGCGTATTTCGCATACTAGTCTTGTGGTATAGAAGGAGAAATATGTATCCCAAGGTCAGGGACTAAAAGAAAATAGTAATGAACAGATATTATGGGCTGTGTCCCCTCAAAATCTATGTTGAGGTCCTAACTCCCAGTGTGACTGGTTTGGACCTTGAGGGAGGTATTTCAGATTAAATGAGGTTATTAGAGTGGGGCCCTAATCCGACAGGACTGATAGCTTTAAAGGAGAGACATCAGAGATCTCTCTCTGTGCCTGCACAGAGAAAAGGCCATGTGAGGAGATGATGAGATGACAGTCGTCTGCAAGCCAGGATATTGATCTCACCAGAAACTGATTCTGTCGGCACCTTGATCCGGGGCTTCTGTTCCCCAGAGCTGGGAGAAAATAAACCTCTGTTGTTGAATACCTGTCTGGTATTTCGCCACGGCCACCCGCACAGACAGACACAGCAGGCTACTTAATCAATACCATTTCCTTTCACAACATCCACAATAGACTCGAGGCAGGAGATTTTTAAAATACTTGGGACTCCCAAAACAAAATATTCTTGTGATAATTCCAGGAAGCATCCACCAGCTTAGTTACAACCGTCCTCTGTAATGACAGGTTTGGATTTACAGTGACATTATCATAAGGAAATAGTTGGTCCCAAACATCCGGCTGATGCTCCTTCACATGGAAATCTATAGAAAAGGTCTAGGTTGATTCTCACTTTTGGGGAGAGGAATGGCTTTGTCGTGGAGAGTCAGGGTAGATGTTCATTTTTCATTCCATGATTTCATTCCAAATCATGTTCAGCGAGCGTATATTCAAGTATTGAGGGGGGGATACAAAGACGCCATTGACAGCTGTGTTGGAGAAGAGAAGTAATGGATGTAAGAGTATATTTTGGAGACTGTAGAAGTAAGACAGACCAAAAATGATGGTGGTTTTCCCAAGGCCCGTGCCCAGTCTCTTCTTAGCCCTGCGGCCAGAGTGGTTTTGTAAAAACACAAATTAGATCGTCTCACTGTCTTACTTAAAGTCCTTCAACTACTTTGTTGTCCTTAAGGAACATGTGAAATCGGGAGGAGGGGCAAGATGGCGGAGAAGTAAGGAGCTCCGTGCATTGCACTCGCCCCCATATCTCACACGGAAAAGATCTGAAGCCATAGGAAACCTTACAGAACCCGAGACATTGGGAGAGAAAGGACGCAGAATCCACTGAGAGAGCCTTCTAACGTGAGTGCGAACTGGGGAAGGTAAAATCGGGCTGGGATCGGAGACTGGAGGGACGGGGCGATCCCCCTCTGTGGGGAGTGAGAGGGGAAAAAGAGAGTCCGAAACTACTCAAGATACGGTGTCTGCCGCTGGGAAACAGAAAAAACCCCGCTCGGGGCACAGGACCCGGCGCGCCAAATCCCCGCGCGCCAACGCGTCCCGGAGCGGCTGCGCCGCGCGGGCACCGCTCCTTTGTTCCTTTGTCCTCCCGGCGCGGGTGGCCTCCTGGAGGAGCCGTGCGCGGACCTCCGTGCTCCGAGCGGGCTGGAACTTTAGAGGGAAGGCAAAGGCTTAAAACTGGGAGATTCGCCTGCGGGTTCGTGTTTCGGGAGACGAGACACGGAGGGGCCTGGTTTCCCTCTCTCCAGCGGGCGGGCGCGCCCTGCAGACAAGCCCCCGCCCAGGCTCGCCAGCCCGACCTGGGGGGGGCGGGAGCCGCGGCTTCTGGCTCCGCCCCCAGGACTAGGCAAGACGCTTGGAATCGCACTGAGGGGATTGCGAGGTTGTGTCTACCGCAATTTCAGTCGGGCTCCCGGAAACTAGCCTGGCCTGGGGTAAAGAGCGCGACCCACCCGGCACGGGAGTTTACACGCCCAGAAAAGCGAGGTGCAGCGCTTGGTTCAAGAAGGGACTGGAGCACCGTCACTCCCCTCCCCACAACCGCCGAGGCAGAGCTCCCGCCTGAGGCATTGGATCCCGCCACACCCATCCCGGCCTGAGAGCTGCCCTCCTCCCTTTTTTTTTCTCCTTTCTCTTTTCTCTCTTTTTTCCCCAGAACACTGACCTGATTAACTCTGGTCGCCAGCTTGCTTAAACAGTCACAACTAGTCCATTCTGTAGATACAAATTCTACGCCTACCGACATTCTCATCTCTTTCTCTCAGGAGTGATTAGACTATACAGTTTCTCTGGATAATTCCAGCATTCTTCTCTCACCTATGCAACCATAGTCTACCCTTTACCTCTTTGAAAAAAGCTTCTTATCCCTTCTGCCTGTTCATTCTATTTCCAATTTTGCCTCATCCCGCCCTGTCTTCTCTCTCTTTCTCTATGCTCTTCAACTAGCACTGCATACACACAGCTATTTAACTGTAGCTGGGAAATCCGGTTATGTGCTTTAAACTGTTCTTTGTCCATCTGTTTTCTTCATTTTTCCTTTTCTTCTTTTTGAATTTTTTATGTATTTTTTAATTTCCTATTACTCGCCTTCCCTCCTCTGTCTTTTCTCTTAACTTTTTCGTCTTCCCTCTCAGTTTGCATGTTAGGTGAATTTGTCTGTGCATTTGAGTGCTCCTGCTTCCTGTGCGTTTGTCTGTCTGTTTTCTTCTCCAGGGCTACCTCAAGAAACAAACCAGGTACACAAGGTGGAGAGTCCCAAATATCACTACGAGTAGGAAAATAAAATAACCAAGGTCCCAACAAGAGAGACCAAGAGATACCATTCAAAAAACATTCTCTGAAAGGATAGGCCTTGGACAGTCAAAGAGTCTTCTTGGATACAGCGGCGCTCATAGGTGCAGAGAGCATAACAAGTCTTTAAAACTAACAAGAGCCAGAAAGCCAAATAAAATGATGAAATGAAGAGCTCTCCTCCAAAGAAACTCCAGGAAGAAATCACAGCTAATGAACTGCTCAAACGTATATCAACAGATATAAACAGCATAACTGAACAAGATTTTAGAATAATAATCATAAAAGTAATAGCTGGGCTTGAAAAAAGCATAGGAGACATCAAAGAAACTGTGGCTACAGACAGAATGGAAAAGAAAAATAGGCATGAAGAATTTAAATATGCAATAAATGAGATACATAATCAATTAGAGGCCTCCAATGCACGGATTGAAGAGGCAGAAAGGAGAATAAGTGATTTAGAAGACACCATTATAGAAAAACAAGAAGCTGACAAAAAAAGAGACAAACTGATCCAGGAACATAAAAGAGGAGTTCTAGAGCTCAGCGATACCGTCAAACACAACAATATCCGTATCATAGGAATCCTAGAAGAGGAAGAGAGAGGGAAATGTGCTGAAGGAGCCCTGGAACAAATTACAGCAGAGAACTTCCCCGACCTGGGGAGGGAAGTAAATGTGGAAATACAAGAGGCTCAGAGGACTCCCCTCAGACGTAACTTGAATGAATCTTCTGCACGGCATATCATAGTAAAAGAGGCAAAATACAAGGACAAAGAGAGAATTTTGAAAGCAGCTAGGGAGAAAAGGGCCCTAACATACAAAGG
>NW_027528385.1:0-1467 GCF_008692635.1 Crocuta crocuta | reverse complement strand
AAGGGACTGGAGCACCGTCACTCTCCTCCCCACAACCGCCGAGGCAGAGCTCCCGCCTGAGGCATTGGATCCCGCCACACCCATCCCGGCCTGAGAGCTGCCCTCCTCCCTTTTTTTTTCTCCTTTCTCTTTTCTCTCTTTTTTCCCCAGAACACTGACCTGATTAACTCTGGTCGCCAGCTTGCTTAAACAGTCACAACTAGTCCATTCTGTAGATACAAATTCTACGCCTACCGACATTCTCATCTCTTTCTCTCAGGAGTGATTAGACTATACAGTTTCTCTGGATAATTCCAGCATTCTTCTCTCACCTATGCAACCATAGTCTACCCTTTACCTCTTTGAAAAAAGCTTCTTATCCCTTCTGCCTGTTCATTCTATTTCCAATTTTGCCTCATCCCGCCCTGTCTTCTCTCTCTTTCTCTATGCTCTTCAACTAGCACTGCATACACACAGCTATTTAACTGTATCTGGGAAATCCAGTTANATCCCGCCCTGTCTTCTCTCTCTTTCTCTATGCTCTTCAACTAGCACTGCATACACACAGCTATTTAACTGTAGCTGGGAAATCCAGTTATGTGCTTTAAACTGTTCTTTGTCCATCTGTTTTCTTCATTTTTCCTTTTCTTCTTTTTGAATTTTTTATGTATTTTTTAATTTCCTATTACTCGCCTTCCCTCCTCTGTCTTTTCTCTTAACTTTTTCGTCTTCCCTCTCAGTTTGCATGTTAGGTGAATTTGTCTGTGCATTTGAGTGCTCCTGCTTCCTGTGCGTTTGTCTGTCTGTTTTCTTCTCCAGGGCTACCTCAAGAAACAAACCAGGTACACAAGGTGGAGAGTCCCAAATATCACTACGAGTAGGAAAATAAAATAACCAAGGTCCCAACAAGAGAGACCAAGAGATACCATTCAAAAAACATTCTCTGAAAGGATAGGCCTTGGACAGTCAAAGAGTCTTCTTGGATACAGCGGCGCTCATAGGTGCAGAGAGCATAACAAGTCTTTAAAACTAACAAGAGCCAGAAAGCCAAATAAAATGATGAAATGAAGAGCTCTCCTCCAAAGAAACTCCAGGAAGAAATCACAGCTAATGAACTGCTCAAACGTATATCAACAGATATAAACAGCATAACTGAACAAGATTTTAGAATAATAATCATAAAAGTAATAGCTGGGCTTGAAAAAAGCATAGGAGACATCAAAGAAACTGTGGCTACAGACAGAATGGAAAAGAAAAATAGGCATGAAGAATTTAAATATGCAATAAATGAGATACATAATCAATTAGANAATTAGAGGCCTCCAATGCACGGATTGAAGAGGCAGAAAGGAGAATAAGTGATTTAGAAGACACCATCATAGAAAAACAAGATGCTGACAAAAAAAGAGACAAACTGATCCAGGAACATAAAAGAGGAGTTCTAGAGCTCAGCGATACCGTCAAACACAACAATATCCGTATCATAGG
>NW_027528384.1:0-643 GCF_008692635.1 Crocuta crocuta | reverse complement strand
TCTGGGGTTCGGGGGTGGGGGTGGGTTGAGGGCCTGCCCAGCAACAGCGCTGTGCCTCCCGGTGACTCCACCGGCTGCTGCAGAGCCCCCAGCGCAGCCCCCACACCCCCTGTTGTGTTTTTCCGCAGAGCGCGCGCCCCGTGAGGACGCCCGTAACCCTCAGGGTCGGAAGGGGAGGTTGACGGAAAAGGCGAACCGTGCGCCTCCTGCTGCAAAGCTGGCCCTGAGTGAGCTGTGCGAGCGCGCCGCCCCCCCGGACGACTGGCCGGGCGAGGAGGAGGTCCGGCGCTTCTGGAGGCTGAGGCAGGAGATCGTCGAGAAGGAGCCGGNCGGCGGGGGCCCCTGCCCGCCAGCTCCTCCCCGTGCACTTGCCTGCGAGCCTCAGGGCGGCTCTGGACGCAAAGGACACGGAACATTCCAGCCCCAGACACAGTTTCAGGTAAAATTTCAAACCCGGTGTGATTTCTCGATCTTCCCAGTGTTGTGAGACCATTTCTAACGGTAGCGTCTGTGCCTGGACGGCGTTTGTTCCGCGGCTGCTAGAGCGCGGGCCCCAGGAGCCACATAGGCCCTGCGTGTGCGTGTGTGTGCACACGTGCGTAGGGAGAGACAAAGAGGATTCTTACTGGTGAATATAGATCGT
>NW_027528383.1:10012-13724 GCF_008692635.1 Crocuta crocuta | reverse complement strand
TAAGAATTTGTCCATTTCTTCTACATTGTCCAGTTTGTTGGCATAATTTTTCTTAGTATTCCCTGATAAGTTCTTGTATTTCTGAGGGATTGGTTGTAATAAATACATTTTCATTCATGTTTTGTCTATTTGGGTGCTCTCTCTTTTCTTTTTGAGAAGCCTGGCTAGAGGTTTATCAATTTTTTCATTTTTCAAAAAAACCAACTCTTGGTTTCATTGATCTGTTCAACTGTTTTTTGATTAATAGTTTATTTCTGCCCTGATTTTTATTATTTCTCTTCTCCTACTGGGTTTGTGATGCTCTTGTTGCTCTCCTTGTACTTACTTTAGGTGAGCTGTTAGATTTTGTAGTTGCGTTTTCTCTAATTTCTTGAAATAGGCCTGGAGTGCAATCTACTTTTCTCTTAGGACTGCCTTTGCAGCATCCCATAGAGTTTCCATTGTTTTATTTTCATTTTCATTTGTTTCCCTATATTTTTAAATTTCTTCTCTAATTGCTTGATTGGACCTTTCGTTCTTTCATAGGGTGTTCTTTAACCTCCATGTTTTTGGAGGTTTTCCAGACTTCTTCCTGTGATTGATTTCAAGTTTCATAGCATTGTAATCTGAAATTTTATATTTATTGAGGGCTGCTTTATGTCCCAGTATGTGATCTATCTTGGAGAATGTGCCATACGGACTTGAGAAGAAAGTGAATTTCATAGCCTTAGGATGTAGAGTTCTAAATATATGTGTCAAATGCATCTGGTCCAATGGTTCATTCAAGTCCATTGTGTGTTTATTGATTTTCTGTCTAGTTCATCTATCCATTCCTGTAAGTGGTGTATTAAAGACCCCTACTATTAGTACATTCTTATACATAAGATTGTTATGTTTGTGATTAATTGTTTTTTGTATTCGGGTGCTACCGAATTCGGTGCATAGACATTTATAATTGTTAGCTTTTCCTCATGGATAGACCCTGTAATTATTTTCTAATGCACTTCTTCATCTCTTGTTACTGCCTTAACTTTAAATTGCAGTTTGTCAGATATATGTATGGCTACTCCAGCTTTCTTTTGACTTCCAGCAGCATGATACATATTTCTCCATCCCCTTACTTTCAATATGAAGGTGTCCTCAGGTGTAAAATGAGTCTCTTGTGGACAGCAAATAGATGGATTGTGTTTTTTTATCCATTCTGCTACCCTATGTCTTTTGATTGGGGTATTTAGTCCATTTACATTCAGTGTTATTATTGAAAAATATGGGTTTAGAGTCATTGTGTGCTTTGTAGGATTCATGCTTGCGGTGGTGTCTCTAGTACCTTGCATTCCTTGTGACATTTCCCTCATAGAGTTCCCCTCAAGATTTCTTGTAGGGCTGGTTTAGTGGTGAAGAATTCTTCAATTTTTGATATTTTGGGAAGACATTTATCTCTCCTTCTGTTCTGAATGAGGCTTGCTTGATAGAGGATTCTTGGCTGCATATTTTTTCTGTTCATCACATTGAAGATCTCCTCCCATTCCTTTCTGGCCTGCCAAGTTTCAATAGATAGGTCTGTCACCACTCTATAGGCTTCCCTTTGTATGTTAGGGCCCTTTTATCCCTACTTACGTTCATAATTCTCTCTTTGTCCTGTATTTTGCCAGTTTCACTATGATATGTCATGTAGAAGATGGATTCAAATTATGTCTGANTTGTTAAGTATTTATTTAAATTCCAGTTACTTAACATACGGTGCAATAATAGTTTCAGGTGTTCATTTTGTTTATTTGAACAGTTCTCAAAATGTGTGAAGGAGTATAAATGGGGGATGTTGGATTGGAAAATAAAAGATCACTTTATTCTTTTTTCTTCCCAGATGTTATTTAAATTCAAGTTAGTTAACATATAGTGTAGTATTGGTTTCAAGAGCAGAATTTAGTGATTCATCACTGACACCCAGTGCTCATCACAAGTGTCCTTCTTAATGGACATTACCCATTGGGCCCATTCCCCCACCCACCTTTCCTCCAGGAACTCTCAGTTTGTTTTCTATATATAAATCTCTCTTATGGTTTGCCTCCCTCTGTTTTTATCTTATTTAATTTTCCTTCCCTTCCCCTATGTTCATCTATTTTGTTTCTTAAATTCAACATATGAATGAAATCATGTGATGTTTGACCTTCTCTGACTTATTTTGCTTAGCATAATACACTCTAGTTCCATCCACATAGTTGCAAATGGCAAGAATTCATTGTTTTTGATGGCCAAGTAATATTCCATTGTGTGTGTGTATGTGGGTATATATATATATCACATATTATTTATCCATTCATCAGTTGATGGATATTTGGGTTCTTACATAATTTGACTATTGTTGATTGTCCTGATATAAACATTGGGGTGTATGTGTTATTTGAATCAGTATTTTTGTATCTTTTGGATAAATACCTAGTAGTGCAGGGTGCCTGGGTGGCTCAGCCAATCAAGTGCCAAACTTTGACTCAGATCATGAACTTGCAGTTCACAGTGTTAGGCCCCATGTCGGGCTCTGTGCTGACAGCTCAAAGCCTGGAGTCTGCTTTGGATTCTGTGTCTTCCTCTCTGTCTAGCCCTGTCCCGTTTGCATTCTGTCTCTCTCAAAAATAAATAAACATTAAAAACTAAAAACAAACAAACAAAAACCTAGTGGTGGAATTGCTGGGTCATAAGGTAGTTTTATTTTTAACTTTTTAAGAAATTTCCATACTGTTTTCCAGAGTGGCTGTACCAGTTTGCATTCCCAACAACAGTGTAAAAGGGTTCCCCTTTCTCCGCATACTTGCCAACATCTGTTGTTTCCCGAGTTGTTAAATTTAGCCATTCAAGACAGCTTTATTCTTAAGTCTAGCTTTGACATTCAACTTTTTTATATTAAGGAATTCAATATATTTTCACGCATAGTTTCACTCTCTTATGTCATTCCTTTGAGGCACAGATAGACATTATCCAGAGTATGCAATAAGGTCATATTTCCAAAGTCCCTCAACAACAAATAGCAGAAACAGGACTGGAATGTAGGTTTTCTAATTCCTGCTTTAATCTCCCCTAGTTTAAACTTCTCTCTTTCCCAAGGTATTACTTAGAAAATGTTAAGTAAAATCTTCACTATTCAGTACTGTTAACTATGATTCATTGATTACACTTTTGTTCACTTCAAACCTTAGTCCCTGGAAATATCTTAAAGACATTGCATTGGAATTTATTGGAGATGGAATCTTAAGTCTAGACAGACTTGGCAGCGTCTGTAGACTGAATTCCCAACAGTTTACACCATTAACAGGCACTTTTAAATGTCTGAGGTGTGTGATATTTCCTGTGAATTCACTAAAGGGCAGGGCAAAAGCTGACCTTGATAGATGCTTTTCCTTAAAAATCAGAGACCATTTTGATACGAGGAAATTACCACTACCTAGATGCCTTTGTTAGTCATGTTTCTATAACATTAGTTAATCAAAAAACATATTGAGCTCCTATTACATGCTAGGTACGACATATATTACAACTTTAACTTTTCTTATAATAACCAGGCCAGGATATCTTTTTTTTTTTTTTGAGAGGTGGGAGGGACAGAGAGAGAATCCTAAACAGGCTCGTGCTGTCAGCACAGAACACAACATGGGGCTCAATATCATGAACTGTGAGAACATGACCTGAGCTGAAATCAAGAATCAGGCACTTAACCTACTGAGCCACTCAGGCACCCAAG
>NW_027528383.1:9776-10004 GCF_008692635.1 Crocuta crocuta | reverse complement strand
TCTTTGGAATGCAATGAAAAATGTTCTAAGAGAGAAATTTATTTTGAAACAGGCTGATCTCAAGAAATCAAAAAAAAAGTTCAAATAAACAACTTAACCTTATACCTAAAGGAAGTTAAAAAATAATTCCCAAGGTGATTATAAGAAAGGAAATAATAAAGATCAGAGCAGAAACAAATGACATAGAAACTTTGAAAAGTGGGAAAAAATCAATGAAAAAAAGAGCTC
>NW_027528383.1:0-9635 GCF_008692635.1 Crocuta crocuta | reverse complement strand
AAAGAGCTCGTTCATTGAAAAGATAAAATTGATAGATCCATTTCCAGACTGAAGAAAAAAGAGAAAGGATCCATATAAATAAAATCAGAAATGAGAGAGGAGTATTAACAGCTAACAACACAGGAATACAAAGGATTATAAGAGAACACTATGAAAAATTATATGACAAATAGTTGGACAACCTAGAAGAAAAGATAAATTCCTAAAAACATTTAATATTCCAAAATTGAATCAGGAAAACTAGAAAATCTAAATAAGCTAATTATTAGTAGTTGAACTGAATAATTTAAGTTGAATCAATAATTTAAAACAACCTACCAAAGAATAACAGTCCAGGACCAGATGAATTCACAGGCAAATTCTACGAAACATTTAAAAAAGAGTTAATATCTATTCTCCTGAAACTGTTCCAAAACTAGATGAGGAAGGTCAGCTTCCAAATATGTTCTACAAGGCCAGCATTACCCTGATCCCAAAACCAAAGACATGACAAAAAAAGAAAACTATAGGCCAATAACTCTGATGAACATAGATGCAAATATCTTCATGAAAATATTATCAAACATATCCAACAATATGTAAACGGGATCATCCACCCAAATCAAGTGGGATTTATTCTGAGGATGCAAGGATGGTTCAGTATTCACAAATCAATCAATGTCATACAGTACATTAACAAAGCAAAGAATAAAAATTATCTCAGAAGATGCAGAAAAAGCATTTCATAAAATTCAACATCTATTCATGATAAAAACTCTCAGCAAAGTGGATTTAGAGGGAGCATACCTCAACGTAATAATGATCATAAATGAAAAACTCACAGCTAAAATCGTACTCAGTGATGGAAAACTGAGAGCTTTTCTTCTATGGTCATGAAGAAGACAAGGCTGTCCAATCTTGCAACCTGGTACTAGAAGTCCTAGCCTCAGCAGTCAAACAAAAAAAGTAAGAAGAAAAGAAAGAAACAAAAATCACCTATATTTGTAAGGAAGAAGTGAAANTTTTATTTTATTTTATTTTTTTACAAATAGTTTATTGTCAAGTTGGTAGGTTTCACTTCTATACACTAATAACAAGGCACCAAAAAGAGAAATTGAGAAAACAATTTCATTTACAACTGTACCCAAAAGAATAAGATACCTAAGAATAAATTTAACCAAAGAGGTGGAAGACCTGTACTCTGAAAACTATAAAATGCTGATGAGAGAAATGGATGAGGGTACAAACAAATGGAAAGATATTCCATGCTAATGGACTGGAAGTACAAATATTGTTAAAATGTCCATTCTACTCAAGGCAATATATAGATTCAATGCAATCCTTATCAAAATACCAACAGCATTTTTCACAGAACTAGAGCAAACAGTCCTAAAATTTGTATGGAACTAAAAAAGGACACTGAATAGCCAAAGCAGTCATGAGAAAGAACAAAGGTGGAGGTATCACAATCCAGATTTCAAGATATAAACAAAGCTGTAGTAATCAAAACAGTATGATACTGACACAAAAATAGACACGTAGCTCAATAGAATGGAAAAGAGTCCAGAAATAAACCAATGCTTATATGGCTTATTAATCTATGACAGTGGATGAAAGGATATGCAATGGGGGAAAGGCATTCTCTTCAAAAAATAGTGATTGGAAAATGGGACATCAACATGTAAAAGAATGAAACTGGACCACTTTCTTACACCATGCACTAAAATAAACTCAAAATGGAACTGAAACCATAAAAATCCGATAAGAGAACACAAGCAGTAATGTCTCTGACATTGACCATAGAAACATTTTTCGAAATATGTATCCTCAGGTAAAGGAAACATAAGAGAAAAACAAACTACTGGGACTATACCAAAATGAAAAAACTTTTTTACAGTGAAGGAAACCATCTACAAAACCAAAAAACGACTTACTAAATGGAAGAAGATGTTTGCAAATGATATATCTGATAAGGAGCTAATATCCAAAGAACATAGAGAACATATTTAACTCAGCACCCCCCCAAAAAAATCCAAAATAATATGATTTAAAATGGGCAGAGAGCTTGAATAGACTTTCTTTTCTAAAGAAGACATACAGACGGCAAACAGACACATGAAAACATTCTCAATATCACTATTCATCAGGTAAATGCTAATCAAAACTAGAATGAGATATCATTTTGCACTTGTCAGAATGACTAGCATCAAAATGACAAGAAATAACAAGTATTGGTGAAAGTGTGGATAAGAAGGAACTCTTGTGCACTGTTGGTGGAAATGCAAATTAGTACAGCCACTGCAGAAAAAACTATGAAGTTACTTAAAAAAATAGTAAAAACACAGAGAAATAGAAATGCCATGTGATCCAGTAATTCCACTACTGGGTATCTACCCAAAGAAAACAAAAATGCTAATTTGAGAAGACATAAGCACTCCTATTTTTACTGCAGCATAACCAAGATATAGAATTAACCCAAGTTTCCATTGATAGAGAAATGGATAAGAAAGATGTGGTGCGCGCACACACACACACGTATACACTGGAATATCACTCAACTATTTAAAAAGAAAATACATTGGGGCACCTGGGTGGCTCAGTTGGTTAGGAGGCGTCCGACTTCAGTTCAGGTCATGATCTCACAGCTCGTGAGTTTGAGCCCCATGTTGCGCTCTGTGCTAACAGCTGGGAGCCTGGAACCTACTTTGAATTCTGTGTCTCCCTCTCTCTCTGCCCCTCCCCCGCTCATGCTCTGTGTTCTCTTTCTCCCACAAAAATAAATAAACATTTTTTAAAAATTAAAAATAAAGAAATAAATAAAACGAGATCTTGCCATTGACGACAATATGGATGGACCTAGAGGGTACTATGTGAGGGAAATAAATCAGATAGAGATAAATACCATATGGTTTCATCTATATGTGGAATCTAAAAAACAAATAAACAAACAAATAAGCAAAAATCCCCAAATAAGCAAAAATCCGAATCAGACNAGTGTGGATGAGAGGGGATGGGCAAAATTGGTGAAGGAGAAAGGGAAACAAGGCTTCCAGTTATGGAATGAATGAGTCACAGGAATAAAATGTACAGAATAGGGAATATAGTCAATTGTATTATAATAGCTCTGTATGGTGACAAATGGTAGCCATACTGGTGATGAAGATTACAACATACAAACTTTTTGAATCAATATGTGGTACACTTGAAACTAATTGTGTGTCAACTATATTCTAAAAAAGTGGTGGGGTATACTCCATATCTTCATTCAGATAACAGAGGAGGATGAGCTTTAAACTGCCAAAATTTATTTATTATGAATAATCTAAATACTTACTGCTATAATAGAAGTATATTTACTCTTGTTCTACAAATTATGAGGAGGCCATGCAAAAGTGAGAGATGTAGGACTCAGAATGAGAAGTCCTTGTTTCTCCAAGCTTTATCATTCACTTCTTCCTTTATTTAGATATGCATATAGCAAATACATATTAAGAGTCTAGATGGTGCAGGGCGCCAGGGTGGCTCCGTCAGTTAAGCGTCTGACTTCAGCACAGGTCATGATCTCATGGTCTGTGAGTTTGAGCCCCACGTTGGGCTCTGTGCTGACAGCTCAGAGCCTGTAGCCTGCTTTGGATTCTGTGTCTCCCTCTCTCTGCCCCTCCCCTGCTCACGCCCCTCTCTGTCTCTGTCTCTCTCTCAAAAGTAAGTAAAGATTAAAAAAATTAAGAGTCTACATTGTGCTAGTTACTGAAGATACAATGGTGAATATTACTGTGTGACTATAGGTAAATTACCTCTCTTCTTGGGCCCATATGTTTTTCGTCTATAAAAATGAAAGGCTGGCAAAAAATGTCCCTAACTTACAAAGGAAGATCCATGAAGCTAGCTGCAGATTTCTTAACAAAAACGTGACAGGTCAAAAGGGAGTGGCAAGATATAGACAAAGTGCTGAAAGAGAAAAATATCAACCAAGAATACTCTATCCAGCAAGGCTATCATTCAGAATTGAAAGAGAGATAAAGAGTTTCCCAGATAAAAACTAAAGGAGTTCATGACCACTAAACCAGCCCTGCAAGAAATTTTAAAGGGAACTCTTTGAGTGAGAAGGAAACATCAAAAGTGACAAAAACTAGCAAGGAGTAGAGAAAAGCTTCAGAAACAACACAAAACAAGTAATAAGATAGCATTAAATACATAGGTATCAATAATTACTCTGATTGTAAATAGACTAAACACTTCAATCAAAAGACACAGGGTGTCAGAATGGATTAAAAAAAAAAACAAGACCCATCTATATCTATATCTGTTGCTTACAAAAGATTCATTTTATACCTAAAGACACCTGCGGATTGAAAGTGAGGGGATAGAGAAATATTTATCATGGAAATGGACATCAAAAGAAAGCCTGAGTAGCAATACTTATATCAGACAAACTAGACTTTAAAACAAAAACTGTAACAAGATGAAGAAAGACACTATACCATAATAAAAGGGACAATCCAAGAAATCTAAGAACTGCAACTTTTTATGCACCCAACATGAGAGCGCCCAAATATATAAAACAATTAATAACAAACATAAGGAACTTATTGATAATAATACAATAATAGTAGGGGAATATGACTCCCCACTTACATCAATGGACAAATCATATAAACAGAAAATTAACAAGGAAACAATGGCTTGAATGACACACTGAACCAGATGGACTTAACAGATATATTCAGAACATCCAACCTAACACAGAATACACACTTTTTTTCAAGTTCACATGGGGCATTCTCTGAATAGATCACATACAAGGTTACCAAACAGGCCTTAACAAGTGCAAAGATTGAGTTCATACCATGTATATTTTCTGACCACGATGCTATGAAACTTGATCAACCACAAGAAAAAAAATGGAAAGACCGCAAATTATGGAGGTTCCACAACATTCTACTAAACAATGAATGGGTCAGCTAGGAAATAAAAGAAGAAATTTAAAAATACATGGAAACAAATGAAAATGAAAACACAATGGCCAAAAATCTTGGGGATGCAGCAAAAGCAGTCATCAGAGGGAGGTATATAGCAATAAAGGCCTACCTCAAAAAGCAAGAAAAATCCGAATTATGCAACCCACATTTAAACTTAAGGAGGTAGAAGAAGAACAACACAGAAGCCTGAAGGCAGAAGAAGGGAAATAATAAAGATTAAAGCAGAAATAAAATGATACAGAGACTTTAAAAAAAAATGGGGCGCCTGGGTGGCTTAGTCGGTTAAGCGTCCGACTTTCGCTTAGGTCATGATCTCGCGGTTCGTGGGTTCGAGCCCCGCGTCGGGCTCTGTGCTGACTGCCAGCTCAGAGCCTGGAGCCTGTTTCAGTCTGGGACTCCCTCTCTCTCTGGCCCTCCTCTGCTCACGCTGTCTCTCTCTCTCTCTCTCCTAGAAATAAATAAAACATTAAAAAAAAAAACAGAACAGACAAATGAAACCAGGAGATGGTTCCTTGAAAAAATTAATGAAGTTCATAAACACCTAGCCAGACATATCTAAAAGAAAAGAGGAAGGACCCAAATAAATAAAATCACAAATAAGAATAGAGAAACAGCCAACATTACAGAAATCCAAACAATTATGAGAACTTTATCAAATATTTTATGCCAACAAATTGGACAACCTGGAAGAAATGGGTGAACCTTTAGAAATATATAAACTACCAAAACTGAAACAGGGGGAAGTAGAAAACTTGAACAGACTGATAAACAGCAAAGAAATTGAATCAGCAATGAAAAAAATCTTCCAATAAAATAGTCCAGGGCCAGATGGCTTCACATATGAATTATACCAAACATTTAATGTTTTCTGTTTTGAGAGAGAGAGACAGAGAGAGTAAGCAGGGGAGTGGCACAAAGAGAGAAAGACACAGAATGTGAAGCAGGCTCCAGGCTCTGAACTATTGGCACAGAGACCGACGCAGGGCTCAAACTCATGAACTGCGAGATCATGACCTGAGCTAAGCTGGCCACTTAATCAACTGAGCGACCCAGGCGCCCCTCTACCAAATATTTAAAGAAAAGTTAATATCTATTCTTCTCAAACTATTTCAAAAAACAGAAGAGGAAGAAAACTTCCAAATTCATTCAATGAGGCCAGTATTACCCTGATACAAAAACCAGACAAAGACTCCACTAAAAAAAGGGGGAGGGGGAACTAAAGGCCAATATGCCTGATGACATAGGTGCAAAAATTCTAAATAGAATACTATGAAATCAAATCCAACAGTACATTAAAGGACTCATTCTCCACTGTCAAATGGGATGTACTCCTGGGATGCAAGGATGGTTCAATATTCACAAGGCAATCAATGTGACACACCACATCAATAAGGAAATGATAGGAACCATACTATTCTTTTTTTTTTAAAGATGTTATCTTTTATTTTTTTATTTTTTAACAAATAGTTTATTGTCAAGTTAGTTTCCATATAACAGCCAGTGCTCATCCCCACAAGTGCCCTCCTCCATGCCCATCAACCCCCTCCCCCCGACTCATCAGTTCTCAGTTTGTTCTCAGTATTCAAGAGTCTTTCATGGTTTGCCTCTCTCCCTCTCCCCCACTATTTCCCCCCTTCTTCTCCCCTTGGTCCTCCGTTAAGGATTTTGTACTTTTGTTAAATTCCTTATGGAGGAACCATACTATTTTTTCAATAGACGCAGAAAAAGAATTTAACAAAAGTACAAAATCCATTCATGATCAAAATCCTCTAACAAAATAGGGCTAGAGGGAACATACCTCAAAATAGTAAAAACCATACAGGAAAAACCACAGCTAATATCATCCTCCATGGGCAATAACTGAGAGCTTTCCTTCTACATTCAGGAATAAGACAGTGGTGTCCACTCTCATCACTGTTATTTATCATAATACCTGAAGTCCTAGCTACAACAATAAGAAATAAAAGGCACCCAATATGACGGGGAAGAAGTCAAAATTTCACTATTTGCAACTGACATGATACTCTATATGAAAACCCAAAAGACTCCATCAAAATTGCTAAAACTGATACATGAATTCAGTAAAGTCTCAGGACATAAAATCAATGTACAGGAATCTGTTGCATTTCTGTACACCAATAAAGAAGCTGCTGAAAGAGAAATCAAGGAATCAATACCATTTACATTTGCATCAAAAACCCTAAGATAATTAGGCATAAACCTAACCAAAGAGGTGAAAAACCTATATCTGAAAACTACAAAACACTGATGAAATAAATAGAAGATGACAAAAAGAAATGGAAAGATTCCATGCTCATGGATCAGAAGAACAAATATTGATCAAATGTCTCTATTACACAAAGCAATCCACACATTTAATGCAATCTCTATCAAAATTCAAACAGCATTTGCCACAGAGCAAGAATGAACAATCCTAAAATTTGTATGGAACCACACACAAAAAAACAAGAATAGCCAAAGCAACATTGAATAGAAGAGCAAAGCTGGAGGCATCACAATTCCAGACTTCAAGTTATATTACAAAGCTGTAGTGATGAAAAAAGTATGGTACTGGCACAAAAATAGGCACATAGGTTAATAAAACAGAATAAAAATCCCAGAAATGAACCCACAACTATATGGTTAATTAAGCTTCAGGAAAGCTGGAAATAATATCCAATGGAAAGAGTCTCTTCAACAAAGGGTGTTGGGAATCTGTACAGCACCATGCGAAAGAATGAAACTGGACCACTTTCTTATACTATACACAAAATAAACTCAAAATGGATGAAAGACCTAAATGTGATACAGGAAACCATTACAACTGTAGAGGAGAACACAGGCAGTAGCCTCTTTGAAATCAGTTCTAGCAACTTCATACTAGATAGGTCTCCTGGGGTAAGGGAAATAAAAGCAAAAATAAACTATTGGGACTTCACCACAATACTTCTGCACAATCAAGGAAACTCAGCAAAACTAAAAGGCAACCTCAAGAAGAGGAGAAGATATTTGCAAATGGTATATCTGATAAAGGGCTAGTATCCAAAATATATAAAGAATGTAGAAAATATAACACTCAAAAAACAAATATTCCAATTTAAAAATGTGTGGAAGACATGAACAGACATTTCTTCAAAGAAGACATACGGATGGCCCACACACACATGAAAAGATGCTCAAAATCACTTATCATCATGGAAATACAAATCAAAACTACAATGAGATATCACCTCACACCAGTCAGAATGCCTAAAATTAATAACACAAGAAACAACAGGTGTTGGTGAGAATGTGGGTAATGGCGAACCCTCTTACACTGTTGGTGGGAAAGCAAAGTGGGGCAACCACTGTGGAAAACCGTATGGAGATTCCTCAAAAAGTTAAAAATAAAACTACTCTATTATCCAGTAATGGCACTACTAGGTAATTACTCAAAGAGTACAAAAATACTAATGTGAGGTGATACATGCACCCTGAAGTCTATAGCAGCATTATCAACAATAATCAAATTATAGAAAGAGTCCAAATGTGCATCGACTGATGAATGGATAAAGAAGGGGTGGTATGTATATACAATGGAATAGTATTCAGCCATTAAAAAGAATGGAATCTTGCCATTTGCAATGATGAAGATGGAGGAGAGTGTATTATGATAAGTGAAATAACACAGTCAAAGAAAGACAAATATCATATCAGGGTCATAGGGGGAAAAATTGAGAGCAAAACCAAGATACAGACTGTTAACTATAAAAAACAAACTGAGTAGAGGGAGTAGGAAAGATGATGGAGAAGTAGGGAGCACCCTGCATTTCGCCTGCACTCATCTCTCAAACAGAGAAGGCCTGAAGTCATAGGACACTGAGCCACAGGAGTTTGGGAAGAGAAAGAGACAGAGTACACGGGGAGGGAAACCTCATAAGTGCGTGGGTGCGAACTGGGGAAGATAAAAGCGGGACGGGACCCAGAGATACGGAGGGAGGGAGGGAACCCGGCTTGCCTGCAGCTGCAGTGAGTGATTAACCGGCGAGGGTGGTGAGCTGCCACGAGTCCAGGGGAAAGGAAAGAAAAGCTGAGATTGCTCATAGAACCATCCCCGGAGAAGAGAAAAAAAAAAAACCTTGGCTTGGAAAGACAGTGTTTTTTAGCTCTGGCTGGGGTGCTGACTTTAAACTGGGTGCCCTGGTCCCAGAAGTCGCCAGGAAAAACTGATCTCCCGTGCTCCTGGCACCATCCATGGTGGCGGCAGCCTGGTGAACCGCAGCAACACCTGCGGAGACGTTCCCGGCGCTGGGTGAAGCGGCAATGGAGCGTGCGACATCGGCCCACTGAAGCGGCGGTGGCAGCGACCCGGGGGAGTGGCGCCGGCACCCAGTGAAGCAGCGGCTGCGTGAGCGAAAAGTTGCCTGCTGAAGCAGCGATGGCCAGTAGAGCGGTTGCGGCGGGGTGAGGCATTGCGGACTCTGCAGACCTGAAGATGCCACGTTCCCCAAATGCACTCGGGTTGTATTGCTGCTTGACCCCGCGGGATCTGAGGCTGCGACATTTCTCCCACCCTCCACTCAACCCTCAGCAACAGGAAAACAGTGACCAGCAGAACAGTTAATGGCTGTATAACAAAGCCTCTCAGTAGTAATCAGACTAGATGGTTTTTCTGGATAACACCACCGTCTTTCTCTC
>NW_027528382.1:0-492 GCF_008692635.1 Crocuta crocuta | reverse complement strand
TAGCAGGTAAGAGTCATGACTGCCAAGTGCAATTATTTATGCCCACGGACATTCATTCATTTATTTAAAAAAACAATTGAGATTTACTGTGCCACTGAATAAATATATACCAGGGATTTAGAATAAAGCAACACAATACCTTCCCACAACAATTCTTAATTAATTGGGAATGANGGAATGATAGACATAAAGATGTAAGTAAAATGTGTTATACTGAGGGGTAAAGAGAAGTGATAATTCTACTAAAATGTTGGAAACATTCATAACAGAAACATTTTTTAAGTTTATTTATTTGTTTTGAGAGACAGAGAGATCCTGAGCAGGGGAGGAGCAGACAGAGAGGAAGAGAGAGAATCTCAAGCAGGCCCCGCACTGTCAGAACAGAGCCCAATGCAGGGTTTGTGAGGTCATGCTTAGAGTCTTGTGAAGGCTGGTGAATAAAAATGTATTGAATCATCCAGTTTGAAGAGAAGTGGCAGTGTAGTCAGAGTC
>NW_027528381.1:0-486 GCF_008692635.1 Crocuta crocuta | reverse complement strand
AAGAAGCCCTCTTCCCCGAAAATTAAGAAAATTTAGGATTGTATGAAAGATGATCCTGAAACGTACTAAAGAGATTTCTTAGGGGCTGGGTCCCACACCCACAGACGTCTCATCAAATTCTGAGCAGAAGCATAATAAAAAAGGAACATCAGNAGCCTCTCCAGCCACAGCTCCAGCAACAAGTGTCTTTCCTGTCCCTCGTGGTCCGAGTCAAAGAACTCCTAAAAGAAACCACAAGTGAGAATGAATCAAATTAAAAATAAAAACAAACCCTGATGTGAGCCTATAAAACAACTAGTTAATAATTAGTTTATGCGGTTTGGAGGTTGAAGAACCATGACCTACGGTGTTCTGAAATAAAGCGAAACCTGTCTCTAATCATGATTCACTTCAGGATCTTCTCCAAAACTAATTTCCCTCTATCATTTAAGTCCTGCTTATAGTTCTGTCAGAGAGAAGGCAGAATCTTGAGAGAAAGGAATAGAA
>NW_027528380.1:50396-56640 GCF_008692635.1 Crocuta crocuta | reverse complement strand
GGAAGCTGAAAACTCAAACCTATGTTTAGTAATCATGTATTCTATTCGGATAGAGGGCATGAAATTTAGTCCAGACATGTTTTCAAAAGGAGTTAATCCCATCTGTTAGGGGAAGTTGCGCACCCTATAGAGTGCAAAGGGGAGGAGAGCCACCCAGTCTCCGCCAGTCTCCAAGGTCAATTTAATTAAGGTCTCTTTTAGGGTTGTATTTATTTTTTTTATCTGTCCTAAACTCTAGGGTCTGTATGCACAATGTAATTTCCAATTAATCCCCAGGGCCATGGCTAAATTCTGGCTTACTTTGGACACAAATGCAGGTCTGTTGTCTGACCCTACCATCTGAGGAAAGTCATACCTTATGAAGATGTCTTTTAGGAAATTTTTGGCCACGATCTGGGCAGTCTCATGTTTGGTTGGGAACGCTTGGCGGGCAGTGGTTCTTCAGCCCTTTGGTAGGCGTCCCTCTTCAACAAGGGCTACTATGCCGAGCGGGTCGGTGCTGGAACGCCAGTGCACCTGGAGGCCATGCTCGAGTACTTCACCGTGGAAATCCCGGAGCTGGCCATCTGCAACAACGAGGAGCTCAACAAGCTGCTGGGCAGCACGATGATTGCCCAGGGAGGCGTCCTGCCCAATATCTAGACCATGCTGCCACCCAAGAAGACCAGTGCCACCGTGGGGCCAAAGGCCCCCATGGGCAGCAAGAAGGCCATCTAGGCCTCCCAGGAGTACTGAGGAGCGCCTGCACTGCAGCCGGCTCCCCATGCCACCCAGTTTCAGCCCTCGCTGATGGAAACTGCTGGAGCCAAGGTTGAATCCCCGCATCTGATGTCAGCAGTGTGTCATGCAGGCAATATTAGTCTGCCAGTCCCAAAGTGAGCACATGTATTGGCTACCCAGCCTGGTCTAATACCCTAGTCCCTTCGGCCGAAAAAATGAATCTGAGCTCCCAGCTTGGTCAGCAGATTGTGGCTTAGCAAGGGGTAGGGGTAGTTTGGGATGACCATATAGGAGTGGGGTACCCGGCCCACACCAAGGTCCACCATTCTTCAGGGAGTCCATGGATACTGTTTTATCCCTGTGGCCTCCTGGACCCAGGATGTTTTGTTTGACAGGGGGCCAGCTGGTTGCAGGAGCACAGAATGTTGAGCCTCCAGTGTTCGCTAGGAATTCGGTGGACTTCCACTCCATTTTTAGGGTTACCCTGGGTTTGGGGAGGGGTGCCGAACCCCGTCTCCCTTAGTCGCTGTCATCTCCCATTACTAGAATGGGAGTTTTAGACTTATCTTTGGGACATTTTTGGGGGGGACCCAATATTCTTTTTGTTTGCAGTAAAGACATTGATATTTGCCTAAGTGGGGGCGCCCTTCGAGCCGCTGGGAGTTCTCCTTACCTTCTTTTCCTGAAGCCAACTGCCTGAGGCGTCTTTTCCGGTCCTCCAGTTCCACAGTTGCCATGAGTAGGATTTTGGCTAAACCCTGGTTTTGTCTCTTTTCAGCTCTTATCTGCTTGTCCTCTGCACTTTCCCTGTTGTTGTATACACTCTCTGCCATGACCACTAGATCTTGGAGGCTCTTTTCCCTAGATGTTCTAGTTTCTAAAGTTTTCTCCGAATGTCGGGAGCGGACTGATTGATAAAAGCCATGGCCACCGCAGCTTGTTTTGCTGGGGCCTCAGGATCCATAGAGGTGTACTGGCAGAATTGCTTCATTATTCTCTCAAGGAATGCTGCGGGGCTTTCTTCTGGTCCCTAACTGACATTATATACTTTGGCTATATTAGTAGGCTTGGAGCCGCAGACTTGAGACCTGCCAATAGTGTCTGGCAGTAGACTAAGAGACTCTCCTTACCTTCAGCTGAGTTGTAGTCCCAATTTGGCCGTGCCAGGGGAAACCCAGGGTCAATATGTGCCTTGTCCGTTGTGGGGACCCCAGTGGGGCCAGGAACTAATTTCGTGGCCTCACTCTGGATGTGTTCTTGTTCCTCAGTAGTGAATAGGACCTGCAACAATTGCTGGAAATCATCCCAAGTGGGCTGATGAGTGAACAGAACAGTTTCTAATAGGTTAATAAGGGCGCGGAGATTCTCCGAGAACGGAGCGTTTTGAGGACTCTAATTGTACAGATCACTTGTGGTGAAGGGCCAGTAATGGTGGGGCTGGTTGCCCTGATCATCAGGGAGGCCCGTGGCCCTCAGGGGCAGGACAGTAGAGTCTGGTCCCTCAGGGGTCGCGCCGTGCCTGCTCCTTGTCCAGGGGTATGTCTACTCAAGATACTGAGAAGTATTGGATACCATCCTGCTGGATAAAGCCGAGGCATGGCAAAGAGACAACGCTTTAACGAGATGGTGAAGGAGTTCCATCAGTTGGATCGCCAGAGCCAGTGCTTTACAACTGGGACACAGAAGGCAACACCACCCACCTGGGGATAGCTGAAAAGGATGACACAAGAAGCTGAACGGATTATTCAACATTCAGGCCAGAAACTTACCCCTTTCATTTTATTTTTGGCAATGTTGGCCATGATATCTTGCCAGTCTTCTGCTGCTGGAGATAGAAACCTCGAGCAATGAAAAAGCATCAAAGTGTTTATGTGCTCTTTTATCTTAAAGAAATAAAAAAAAAAAGGGGGAAATGAATGCCCTGTCCCAGGCTGACCGTCCCTAATCGCAGGATACATTCTGAGCCGGAACATCCTAAGCTTGCAAAGGAGCCAGGGTGCTGACCAAGTAGCAAACACAAGGTCAAGACAGCCTACGTGCACACACAAGACTGTGTCCAAGCAGAAGGTCACTCGCGAATGCGAAGCGGGAACTTGGCAACAGGCCCCTGGGAACAGAAAATGGGAGGACAGTGGAGTCGGGTCCTTCTGGGGTTGTGCCCGTTTCTCAGAAGCAACTAAAACAGGGGCCGATGCAGAGGAGGGCGGCACCTGGGGAGGTAAAAAATGTTTAAGCCATGGAGGGGGATCATCCAGTAAGTCAGCCCAGACAACGATATACGGAACCTGGTCCGGGTGGCCCGTGCAGGGCTGAGAGACCTGCTGTTCTACTTGGTGGAAAGAGTCTGAAATTTTCTCTTTTTAACTTTCACGGAGAGATTGTGCACTTGAGCTCTGATATCCTTGAAGTGAGTGAGCAACAGGTCTAGGGGTTTAGAGGGTGTCTGCCCCATTTCATCAGTCTCAGTCGCCTAGTAATAAAAGTCCAACAGACACAACTGACAGCCACAGACACACACAGAGAGACAGACAACAAAGTAAGCTGCTCAGGGAAACGAAACTGAAACCAGGACGAAGGCTTTTGGTTGGATCCTGGGCACAACCTGCCTTGTCCCTCTGAATCAGTACAGAAAAGAAATTGAAACTGGGATGAAGGCTTTCGGTTGGGTTGTGGGCGCAACCTGCCTTGTCCCCCTGAATCAGTACAGAAGATACTGAAAT
This sequence comes from Crocuta crocuta, assembly GCF_008692635.1. Classification (NCBI taxonomy): domain Eukaryota; kingdom Metazoa; phylum Chordata; class Mammalia; order Carnivora; family Hyaenidae; genus Crocuta; species Crocuta crocuta. Next base: position 53,200 of record NW_027528380.1, on the reverse strand, counting down.
TGGGACGAAGGCTTTCGGTTGGATCATGGGCACAACCTGCCTTGTCCCTCTGAACCAATACAGAATACAGGTTAGGGGCAGTCCATTGGACACTTCTTCCCCTCCGATACAGAAGGAGCCTGGAACGTCTTCCAGGTCTCCCACGACTGTGGCCCTCAGCGCATCCACCTTGACCACCTTTGGTCGCCTAATACAGATCTGTCTCGAGACCAGAGTTACACAGATAAACACAACAGAAAGAGATTCTTACCAGCTGGATGACCTTCTGGTTCAGGAGTCCTGGGGGTCTTGGGGCACCCAGGATGAGCCCCCAAATGTTGTGCCCAATTCGCAAGTCCCCAGAGCCCACCAAGGAGCCGACACCGATGCAAGTACAAAAGGGTCTTTATTATAAGCTCGAGCAGGGGCTCACCCACCTACCGGTGTCATGGCAGCAAGGTGAAGCAAAGAACAATAGCGAACAGGGTTTTTAAGGAGTAAGGGATGGCGGTGTTACAGTACATATAGCATCGTCATCTAAGCACCAATTACAACTGTACAGCACCCATGGTAACAGCTTTGACCATTTTGTGAGGTGTTCATTACTTTTGGTGGGACCCAATCATGACTTTTGAGAATCCTTTGAAAATGACCAATTATGAGGTGAGTTCAAAGGCCCCACGTGGGGTTCAAACAAGTGGTGAGAAATTGGCTAGTTTGTGTAAAATAACTGTCTGCAGTTCCCAGCCTTGACTCAGACCGTAGGAATGTTGTTTTTTTGTTTTGTTTTGTTTTGATTAGCTGATTTGAGGGCGGTCTGAGGATGACTTTAGCCTTGAACAGTCTGAGGCTTTTCCTGGAACTGGGGCTACGTGCAGCCCGAGGTTGCTCTTAATGGAGGACTTAATTTTAGGCTCTTCATCATGACCTGAGCCAAAGTTGGACACTTAACCAATTGAGCCACCCAGGCATCCCTTTGACTACACTCAAATTAGAACATTGTATAGTTTAAAATAAACACTCACCATTAACAAAACATAAAGTTAATGAACTAAATGGGGAAGTAGTTTGCATTGTTTGTATATGATGGAAAATAAGTTAATATATTTAATATAAATAAATTTCTTATACTAAGTAAGAGTAATGGAGAAAATGAAGGAAAACTCCTTGAGGTCATACAGGTCATAATGGCAAGCATTCCAAACTGCCCAGGCCAGGTGCTCCCCACACCCACTTCGTTTCCCTACCTCTGCATAGAGATGACCCCAAGTCACCCTACCCCTATACAAGAAATCAGCTTTAAACACCTCTGCCGGTATGGGTGGGCTTCTTTTAACTTTATAAGGAAATGACCACCTTTGTTCAGGGCTCAGACCTCTGGAGAATGATCTCCTCTGAGCCCACCCTGTAAAATAAACCTCCTCCCTTCCAAAATCTCCAAGTGCCACTTGGTTCTTCTGCCAGTGATCCCTACCAGATTTCTGCAACAAGAGAAAAACATTCCCAAATAGGACCAAAAGGAACTAGAGACATGAAAATGTAATTCGTAAAATAAGTGACCATTCAACATTCTTAAAATATTCCACTTTACGGGGCATCTGGGTGGCTCGGTCTGTTGAGCTTCTGACTCTTTGTTTCAGCTCAGGTCATGATCTCATAGCTTGTGATTTCGAGTCCCGCGTGGAGCTCTATGCTGGCTTAGAATTCTCTCTCTGTCCCTCCTCTGCTCTCTCTCTTTCTCTTTCTCAAAATACATAAATAAACTTAAAAAAATAATCTACTTTACAAGGTTGACAAGATGTCAGAGAAATGCAACTATGAATATAAAATACAATTTTCTCTATTGTATTAACAGAGGTGTTTTTTTAAACAGATAATGCTAATGTTAGCAAGAGTGAAGATAAATGGAGGATAAATTGGTACTTTTTTCAGAAATCAATCTGGAAGTATTTATTAGCATTATAAAAGAGCTATGCAACATAAATTAAATAATCTAGAGCATTATCATAATTATCAGGACATCATTTTATTAAATATTTTATTTATTTCTGAGAGAGAGACACACACACACACACAGCGTGAGCAGGGGAGGGCTAGAGAGAGGGGGAGACACAGTATCCGAAACAGGCTCCAGGCTCTGAGCTAGCTGTCAGCACAAAGCCCGACATGGGGCTGGAACACACGAACAATGAGATCATGACCTGAGCCGAAGTCGGACGCTAAACCTACTGAGCCACCCAGGCGCCCCAAGACATCATCATTATTGATGGTCAAATAAGATTGAGTTTCAAAGGTAGAGCATTAAATATTCAAACTTATTAATGAGAAATATATATTAAGAAATAGTACACACTTCAAAACCACTGGTTCTTAAGATAAAAACAGTGTCAATATAGAAAATTTTATTTGCAAAGTAAGACTGTGATAGCAGTATGAAAGAACATTGAAAACAAAATTAGATTGTTTTCTGTAATTTATTATTTTTTAAATACTAACCTTTTGGTATTTCATTTTTAGACCTTCTCAAAAACCTCATTACTATAATAATCATGTTAGTTAACATTCTACTCTTAAAAGTAAACAAAATGTCTTATAGTGCAGTCTATTCCTAGCTCCTAGTTAATGAAGTTGAAAATATGTTCAATTGACATCTAAATTAACAGGAAAGCTGTTCATTGAAGATGTATTGGATAAAAAGTAATGACAATTGTTTTTAACACATAGCAATTTACTTTCTCTATTTTTTTGTCAGCTAATCATATAATCAAATTTGATATGACAAATTTTGATTCCAAGACTGGCATCAAAAATGTCACTCCATCAGG
>NW_027528380.1:50120-50304 GCF_008692635.1 Crocuta crocuta | reverse complement strand
GAATCATTCACCTACAAAAGATGAAAATGTAATCTCTGACTAGTCAGAATCTTCTAAAGACATATTTCTCAAATGAAACACTTAACCATGTGTTAAGAAGATAGAAAACACATTTTTCATTTTTGAAACTCATCTGAAAGGGAAAACTATAACTAGGATAAATATTAAAGGGCCTTGATATGAC
>NW_027528380.1:45658-50016 GCF_008692635.1 Crocuta crocuta | reverse complement strand
GGCCTTGATATGACCAGATAGCTGAAGCAGTGTGATAGCCATTACACATGTTCAGGCATTGTGATGCAGTGTTTTTGTTATTTAGACCTTTCTAATTTATTTATTTTCATTTATTTATTTTTTAGAGAGCACCAGCGAGGTAGGTTCAGAGGGAGAGGCAGAGAGAGAATTTTAAACAGACCCCATGCCTAGTGCAGAGCCTGATCTGGGGCTTGATCCCACCACTGTGACATCATAACCTGAGCCCAAAGCAAGAGTCAAATACTTAACCACTGAGCCACCCAGGCACCTCTGTTATTCAGACCTTGGTTGAATTTCCCTCCTCTACCACTGTAATACCCTGGGTAAATTATCTCTTTTTCTAAATTTTTTATATGCAAGTTGAAGATAATATCCCTACTTCACAATGTTATAAAACTACTATAAAAATTTGAAAGATGTGTATAAACGAATATAAATATAGCCTAGGAAAATGTGTGTTTGGGATATAGCTGATATTCAATGATTATTAAGTCCCTTCTACCCTAGTAGATAAAAATGGCCTTCCAAGGGTGCCTGGGTGACTTAGTTAAGTGTCCGACTTCAGCTCAGGTCATGATCTCATGGTACATGGGTTTGAACCCTACATCAGGCTCTGTGCTGACAGCTCGGAGCATGGAGCTTGCTTTGGATTCTGTGTCTCCCTCTCTCTCTGCTCCTCCTCTGCTCACACTCTGTCTCATTTGCTCTCCCTCAAAAATGAATAAACATTTAAAAATATGGCCTTCCATCAGGTATAAACAAGCAAAAACACTTCTTTGACAATATTTCCCCCTGGAATTTGCTGAAAGTCTTTTTAGTTGTTCTGATGAATGGAAGGAGCAGAGGAGTAGTGCTATTTTCATTTAGGGCCCAGTAGCCAGGGATGCTAAACACTACAATATATCAGAAAGAGCTGAAAAAAGAAGGAAGGGGGGGAAGGACAACGGATGGGAAGGAGGAAGAGGGTGGAAGGAAGGAAAAAGAAAAGAGAAGAGAAAAGGAAACATAAAAAGAAGGCATAAAAAAAACTCACGTGAAGGAAATGATTCTCCTAAAATGCCAATTACATATCTGTAGAAAAGCAATATGGGCATAGTTGTTTAGCTCTGGTGTTTTTTAAGGTAGCGGTCCCCAGAAGGTCTTCATTCTCTGTAAGAGTCTTCTAGGTATTACTTTCTTTGCTCTGAAAACCCCCTCGCCCAAAAGACCAAAGCAATATTTGGTCTGTTTGCCTCACTTGCTGCCTTACAATTTACCTTAATGTTTACATTCCAGAAGTATTTGAAGAATAGTTGCTAAGGGTATAAGTTCTAGAATCGTTGCTAGCTTCAAATTCTTGCACTGCCACTTTACTAGTTTTTTTAAATGAATTCCTTAACTTCTCTGTGGTTCAGTATCCTCATCTATAAAGTAGAGATTACAATAACACCTACTTCATAAAGTTGTTGTAAGGCTTCAATGAGTTAATGCATATAAAGCACTTAAAAGAAGGCTTGTTCACTGAATTTATTAATATTACCACTACCAATGTTTCAGCTCGACACACTCTGGATGCAAAATCTTGTACAAACTATGTGGTATTCTTTGAGTCAGTCACAATTCTGGTAGACTCCAGGCTCCATGTCTTATTGGTATAACTTTGAGCAAGTCATTAAACTTCTACAATTTCACATCTACATTTTTTTCATCTGTGGAAAAAGGGGATGAGAATAACAAATTCCTACCACAGTAAGGCCATTGTGATGACTTAGTGAAATATATACATGATGCTTAGTGTCTTAACTGTCACATAGTAAGGCCTTGACAAATGAAAAACATTTCTATGTGCAATCTTAATTCAATAATCCTGTTAATATAATAATACAAGTATACCAGCATAATATGGACTTCACTGCAATAACTAGAAGGTAGTACCATACATCTGTTAGGAAACCACAGTTCTTCTCCTGTTAATATATCATATACCTTGATATGCTTGGAAGGTCAATCAAAGTGCCTACTACAGCATGCAAACACTGACATCTGATCCCCTACTTTTACCATTCTGCCTCATCTTCTTTATGCTCTAGTAACACTGGATTTTTTTTCTTTTTCTTTCCTTTTTCTTTTTTTTTTTTTGCATACTCTATGCTCATTTCTGCCCCAGTATCTTTGCACTTGATGTTTCATATGGAACATGTTCTCTCCAGGTATTCCCATCCCTAAATTATTCTTTCAGTCAATCTTTCTTAAAATTTTAAGATCTCAAGCCATCCCTGAACATTCTTTCTGTGTTACCAGACTCAACCCTCACACCATAACCACTATGATATTACCCTGTTTTATTTTCCTTGCAGCACTCATCACGAGAGACATTTTCATTTAACTGTTTCATCTAACTAGATTTTAAGTTCAATGTAAGCAGAGGCTGTGCCTCACTTTTTCAACAAAGTATCCCCAGAATTTCTATTTCTCTCTCTGTCTCCCTCTTCCTATTTCTCTTTCCAAATACATATTTTTTATTGCTATTGTTATTGAATGAATGAATGAACACATGATAACAATGCAGTCAAATGCCAGTGGTGGAAGAGCAAATAGAGTCACCTTTATCCATCCCCAGTCTTTTTTGTAAAAATTCTCACTAAACACAAACTCAGTAATAGCATATTAAATTTAAATTTTATAAGGCTAATCTAATACAATATTTAGTAGTACTTTTCCATAAACTTGAAAACAAGGCCTACAACAGAACCCAATATGTACCTTTCAATCAAATATGATTCACATTGTCAAAAGGAAATTCGTGTTGTATTTTTTAAAGAAGGAAACACTTAGTCATGTTCTATCAAAAATTTCTTGGGTGGGGCAATAGCTGCTTATTCTATAAACACTGACGGATATATCAGATAAAATTTCCAACTAAAATGAACGCTTTGAGTTTATTTTTAAATTTTGTTTTAGTGTGTTATTTATTTTTGAGAGAGTGCAAGCAGGGGAGGGACAGAGAGAGACAGGGACAGAAGATTCTAAGCAGGCTCCATGCTGACAGCAGTGAGCTCAATGTGGGGCTTGAACTCACTAACTGAGATCATGACCTGATCCAAAGTCAGATGCTCATCCAGGCACCCCAATGCTTTAAGTTTAAAAAGCCACTTGGCTATTAATTAGGTTATCTTACTGGATATATAAACCTTTTTTAAAAAAATATTTTATTTATTTTTGAGAGAGAGACAGAGACAGCATGAGAAGGGGAGGGTCAGAGAGAGAGGGAGACACAGAATCCAAAGCAGATTCCAGGCCCTGAGCTAGCTGTCAGCACAGAACCTGATGCGGGGCTCGAACCCACAAACTGTGAGATCATGATCTGAGCTGAAGTCGGACGTTCAACCGACTGAGCCACCCAGGCGCCCCTATATGAACCTTTTTGTATCTATTTGCAGAAGAATAGGTAGAAATGTGTTCATCTGGATACATACTATATATTTCAATACATAATTCTAACATGCATTGTTTTTATAATTTCTCAGTATTTAAAATTCAACCAAATTTAAACTGCAAGCAGCAGAGGCAATATTATCATCAAAGACATTTCAGATACCCTATTTGTCCCATCCTCATGGTTAGCAATTGCCACTAATCCTACTCTAAAACACTGTTTTCCTATCGGTGTTTCTAGAGAAATGCTATAATTTTTCCTTCAATGTAAATTGTTTGGACATGTTGCCACAAATTGCTTGTAAATATGACTACCTTACATTTTAAAGACATTCTAGTATGAGTGGTATATTTTTGTAAGGTGAATTCTATTTTTTATTATTGTTGTAACTAAAAATTAGGTTTCCTATGGAACTAATTTATACTTTTAGTCTAGAAATGGCTTTGTCTTAGAACCAATGAAACTCAGTAGACTCATGGATAGGTAAAGCTAGATGGGACCTTGGAGATCTATTTTCACTGCTAAACATATTAAATGATGGGAGACTCAGTGGTACTTATAGACATAAATTATGAATATATTAACTTTCTACTAATGCTTTAAACTGATCCAATTACCATTAAAGACAGCATTGTTATTTTAGAATAAAGGGTGGAATTTATGTTGAGAAAATAATTTAAAAGTTAGTATAGATAAATATACAAATATAGTCACCATTGGATTTTTTTTATAACAGTGACATATGAAATTGACCTTAGGATAGTGACATATGAATTTAGCCTTGAACAAATTATGGTACCTTTATTTGATTAATCATTATGCAACAAAATTATGATAACAATTAGCAAAATGCTAAAAATGTAACTAATTCTTAATATGATATTTTTACTATGATATACACATATGTGGAGGTAGAATATGC
>NW_027528380.1:43979-45640 GCF_008692635.1 Crocuta crocuta | reverse complement strand
GAATATGCAAACGTAATGACTGATGTGTCAGGAGGCTGAGATTATTATGACTTGTTTCCTTCTATATTTAAAGATTTTTATTTATTGAAGTATATTTAACATACAGTGTTTATATAGTTTCAAGTGTAAAATATGATTCAACAATTCTATATATTTCTCAGTGCTCATCATAATAAGTGTCCTTTTAATCCTCTATTTATTTCACTCATCTCCCCACCCACCTCCCTTCTGAAAACCACTACTTTGTTTTCCGTAGTTGAGAGTCTTTTTTTGGTCTCTTTTTTTCTTTGTTTTGTTTTGTTTCTTAAATACCGTATATGATTGAAAAACATATGGTTATTGTCTTTCTCTGGCTGACTTATTTCACCTAGCATTATACCCTCTAAGTCCATCCATGCTGCTGTAAATGGCAAGATATTTCTTTTTATGGCTCAGTAATATTTCGCTGAAAATATCTGTAAAATATCTTCTTTATCCATTCATCCATGTACGGACACTTCAATTGCTTCCATACCTTGGCTATTGTAGATAATGCTGCAATAAACATAGGGGTGCATATATCTTTTTGAATTACTATTTTCATTTTCTTTGGGTAAATACACAGTAGTGGAATTACTGGATAATACAGTAGTTCAATTTTAAATTTTTTGAAGAATCTCCATACTGTTTTCCACAGAGGCTGCCCCAATTTGCATCCCCAAAATAAAGATTTCTTTTTCTTCACATCCTCATTAACTTGTTTATTTCTTATCTTTCTGATATTAGCCATTCTGATAGGTGAAACGTGGTATCTCACTGAAGTTTTGATTTGTATTTCCCTGATGATTAGTGATGTTGAGCATATTTTGATATATTTGTTACCCATTTGTTTGTTTTCTTTACAAAATATCTAGGTCTTTTTTTGGTATTGAGTGGTATGAGTTCTTTATATATTGTTGTTATTAATCCCTTATCAGATATATGATTTGCAAATATTTTCTCCCATTCCAAAGGTTGGTTTTTAACTTTGTTGATCATTTCTTTTGCCGTGCAGAAGTTTTTTTGTTTAACATGGATCCAAATACAAATGGAGTGAGAGAAGGGAATGTGACAAGATTACTGAAAATGTTTATATCTGGGTGGTATTTTATGGTTGGATTACCTTTCTTTTTTAATGACTGATTTTTCTAAACAATAATTACATATTACTTTCAGAAAAATAAAACCATTCATATTTCAAAGCATAATTTATGTTATTCATATCTGGAACATTTAGTAGTAAATATAAGAATAAATTTTAAAACCTTAAGTAAAAGTAAAGACTAATAGAATTTTAAAAAAGAAAATATGTACTTTTAAAAGAAAACTAGCATGCTATAATAGAGAAAAATAATTCATTTCCTATCTTTCTTTATAAATGGATATTCAATTTTCCATTTCATTTCTGTATAACAATATCATTAAGCATGATAAATATTGAGCAACTACCATAATCCAGATGCTGTTAGGTATTAGAAGTACATCTATAAATAAGAAATGTTATTCAAATGTTAAACATCAATGTCATCCTTACCCTGTTATGCTTAAAAGGTTTTACCTACTCCAAATTTATATAAACTCCATCTATATATTTTTTCCTTTTTATTTTCCTTTTAGCAAACAATTTTTAAAGTGGTATAATA
>NW_027528380.1:39902-43902 GCF_008692635.1 Crocuta crocuta | reverse complement strand
TAATATAAAACTATAAAAAGGAATTTATATCCTTTATATAGAAATGAATTTCTTATCATTTTAAAATATATACATATATCGAATCATTATATTGTACTCCTGAAACTAATATAATGTTGTATGTCAATTATACCTCAATTTATAAACAAAGAAAAAAGGAATTTTCCTTGTCCTTGAGAATTAAGTCCATCTGGGAAGACAAACATGCCCTCAAATTATAATACAAAAAAACAAACTCAATGACAGGATAATATATAAGATGACCTGATAGCACTAAAAATGATGTAGAAAGGACATAGAACACTTCAGAGATGACAGTGATACTTGGTCTATATCGTGAAGCTTGAAGAATTTTCAAAGTACACAAGAAGATAATCCAGGCAGAAAGAGCATTTTTAAAATTTTTAAATGACTTTTGTTAACCTTGAATATTTCTGTATGTTTATGAGTTCATTTTCTCTACCTGTTTGAAAAATTCATGTATAGAAGATACTTTTTATGTAGGCATTATATATACTAGGAGCTAGAGATAAGGCAATAACTAAGACCAAGTCCTATACCTCAAAGATTAGAGTCTAGTTTGAAGTATTTGTCATTTTATTGATTTATAAGAACACTTTATATATATAGGAAAATATCCCTTTGTCATATCATAGGAAAATTTTCCCAATTCTTTATTAGCCTTTCAATTTTTTTTAATGATTTTTCTTTTGATGTTGAGATATTCAAATGTTAAACATCAATGTCATCCCTACCCTTGATGTTATGCTTAAAAAGGTTTTCCCTATTCCAAGTTTATATAAACTTCATCTATATTTTATCTTCCTTTTAGGAAACAATTTCTTAAATGATACAATATAGAACTATAAAAAGGAAATAGAAAAAGTTAATATCCCATTAATCCCTACGTCTTTTATTCTCCAATACCTAGAAATGAACTTTTATAGTTTGGGATTCATCTTTTCACACACACACACACACACACACACACACACACACACTACAGTTGCCTTTGTTTTGTTTTCCTGCAAAATGGAACCCTACAAACACTGTTTTTATTAGATTACAATTCAGAAACCCATGGAGATTAGGTAAAAAAATCACTCAGAAATAAAATAAGCTTATAATTTTTGTAGCTATTTGTATATCTTACGACAATAAAAGGTCAGCCAGACTAGGGGCATCTTACTACACTGCAGGGCTCCTGCTTTGAAACAGCATAGATTTGGCACCATGTGTATAAAACAGGATCCTTTCTCTGAATTATCTGTATACCTGGCCTGTTTCCCAGAAATGCCGACATGATCAAGATTGGCCTGCCATCTCCTACTTGTTTCCATATCCAGTCACTCTGAGCTAAGAGGCCTCTTCCAATTATTTCCTAAAGATACAGGTGTGGAAGCAAAGAGTGAGTTTTATTCTTTACATTAAGTGAACCACATTTTGGAGGGCCTTTTTCTCAATCCAAACTCTCCTGACTCAGACATTTCTGNTGCTCACACTATTTTTATATATTCTATAATCTTTTGGTAATTTGAATGGGAATTTAGAGACTGAGATGAGAGGAATTAAATGGTCTCTTTTCAAATTTCCAAGCTGAATGGCAGGTTTTCATATGAATGTTAGAATGTTAATCTATCATGACTAGTATATCACCTCTCTCTATTTTTATCTTCCTTCCTACTTTCAACCCAGACAAAAATTCATACGATGAATATGTTGCTTGGCATGGGATTGTTTTGATTGATTTTTTTATATGTTGTCAATATAAATATGGAACTTCTAAGATTTCTAGCGATATTGAAATATATCACCTCCTTAATGACTACAATCTATTATTTGTATTTTATTAAGATACAATGTAACAATATCTATAAACTCAACATTTCTGTCTCCTCAGGTATATGTATATATGTGTGGAGTTCAGTCTTCCTATATGTTTATATTTGTTAATATTATTTTAAAAGATTAACCTTTATTTTATCAGTTATTTCTTCAATACATTCAGTATCCTTGAAATTAACAACAAATCAAATGCTGAGGTAAACCCAAATTATATAATCTGACAACAAAGAACTACAAAAGATCTTTGATTTATTAATTTTGTTTACACTCGCATTTTGACTCTTTGCAAATACTCATTCACAAATGTGTAAAGTAACCCAATATAACTTTAAACAAACCCTTACATTTCACTGTTATATGCTTGTTATTTTAATGTGATTTTGGATTTGTAGTATAAGCTTTATTTTAAAGTTAGGATCTGGAGATTAATTTAGTTATATCAGAAGCTATTCAATATGTCAAAACGGTCATTTGTTCTATTTTTATTCTCAAGTTTTTAGAATGCAAACTGTTAATGCATGCAACATTACATTTTTGCAATAAAATAGCTTTAGGTACTATTATGGGCTGAAATAATATCCCCTACCCCAAATTCATATGTTGAAGATCTAATACCTAAGGTGACTGATTTGGGGAGGTAAGTAAATTTAAATGAGATCATAAAGATAGGGCCCTAACCTAGTAAGGCTGTTGTCCTTATAAGAAGTGGGAAAAACACAAGAGCACTCTCTCCACACAATCACAGAAAAGGCCATGTGAAGATGCAGCCAGAAGGTGACCCTCTGAAAGTCAGGAAGAGAGTTTTCATAGAAACTGAATTTGCCTGTGTTTTGATCTTGGACTTCTAATGCCCAGAACTGTGAGAAAATAAATTTCTGTTTTTTAAGCCACCCAGTCTGTGGTATTCTGTTATAGCATCCTGAGCTGACTAATAGAGGTATTGACTAGCAATATCGTAGGCATTTTATACAAAACAAAGACTTTGGTTAAAATGTTTCCTACACAACATGTATTCTATGTGTACAAGTTATTTGTCATACAATAAATTATGTAAATTTCTAGATAAGAATATANCATATGTTACCAGTTCAAATGTATGGAATAAAAGAACATGACTTATGCAGTTTATGATTGAGAATGGTCTCCCTTTCCCTCCAGAAAAGATGTGGGATAAAATAATAAAATTATATTCTTCTATGTATTTATACTAAGACAAACAATGNTATCTGGAATTCATTCTCCAGCCACTCATTATAAGAGTGTGGCAACCTTGGCTGATTTACTCAAATTCTCTGCCTGAGTTTCCTTATCTGTATAATACAGATTAATAATTTCTACCACATAGGGTTGTTGTGAGGAGTAAATGAGCTTACATGTACAGAACTTAGAACAGTGCCTGGTATATAGTTAACACTATTATTATAGTTGTTGTGGTGATTATTTTTCAGATGATAAGGAATTAATTGAAATAAGAATAAAGAACTATATGAAAGAGTAACATAAAAACAGGTATAAACAAAGCAAGCTGGTATTGTGTTTTATATGCATCGGTCTTTCAGTAAAGTCTGTGTAACTGAAAAATATCAGGAAATCAGAATGTGAGCATAAGGGGCCTAGTAGGGGATATTTCTAGTCACATTAAAGGTAATCAAGTGTGGAGGAACTATTCTGATGAATATTAATCATGTGAAATCAGATTGATTTAAACATGTTTTAGATTAGTGGTTCTCAACTCTTGCTACACAAAGAATGAACTTGGGGAATCTTAAAAAATATTGGAGCCTGGGTCCTACTCTTAAATTNCAAGCTTTGGGTCTTTTGTTTTGTTTTGTTTTTGTTTTTGTTTAGTTCCCCTGGTTGATTATAATAAGCAGCCAGAATAAAAATCCAGTTTTAGGGCAGTGGTTCTCAAAGTATGGTCTCAGACCAGCAGCAGCAACAGCAGCATTACCTAGGAATTTATTAAAAATGCAAATTCCTAGGCCTCACCACAGAACTACTGAAACTGAGACTCTTGAGAATAAGGATCTGTGATTTACCAAGAGGTGCAGGTGATATTGGTACACATTAACATTTGAGAACCACTATTTTAGAGTGTTGTGAAGTACTTTGTCTTTTAAAGAAAAAAGCTTAAAAACATATGAATAAGTATATA
>NW_027528380.1:38301-39845 GCF_008692635.1 Crocuta crocuta | reverse complement strand
AACATTAGAATATCAGTAAAAATAGATTATTGAAAATATAATTAATAAAGGTAACTTATTTAATCAAATAAGCACCTATAGACCCCAGAAAATTAAAAAATGCCCATTATTTTCAAGTGCATACCTAACATTTCTGAAATGCAATTTTCAATAAATTTCAAAAATCCATATCATGCATTATTTGACCACATCTCAATAAATTAGAAATCAATAAATAAAAGATAACAACAATAATAAAACCTTAACAAATAATATATCCCTTGCCTTAATATAAACTTATATTGTTTATAAAAGGCATTTTAGAACTGTATGCAATGTTGATATATATATTAATAGTTGTAAGTTATATATAAGAAAATAGTTATGTTTTGTTATATACATATGTTATATGTCCTAAGTTACATATAATGTAATTATAAGAAATGCTTNATTCTGTTTCAATGACATTTTTTCCTTATCATCCCAAAATGAGATATTATTGAGAGATTAGAAAAGTGTAAATATTTTAGAAACAATGAATTATGGATATAGTTAGAAAGAAACACATGGCATATCATCAGTAACTTACTATAAATAACTGTAGATTTTGCTCTGCTAAAGGTTATAACATTTTGGTATATGCTTTAAATCTCCACTAGTGTAAAATTCAAAGTATTCCTATTTTCTAAATGGCAATTTGAAATGAGCAGCATTCNTGATTTTTTCAATGACAAGAACTGTATTTTCTTTTCATTTGGAATAAAACTGACTTATATTCTTTTCTATACAAAAGAATAATACTAAAAGGGTCAAATTCCCTTGGAGCTCTCTCCCAAGTCGTGGACCAAATGGAAACAAGAAAACTTTTGTAGCAATAATTAATTAATTAAGGTCAAATTCACAAATTCAACAAACATTTATTAAACACTTACCTTATGCCAAGCACTCTTCTAGTCACTGTTGATACATTAGTAAGCAAGCCAGATTAGCTTTCCAGAAACTTACATTTTAGTTGGGGAGACAGGATTTATGCAAGTAATTAAATGAGTACCTTAATTATGGCATGTGGTGAAGTGCTCAGAAGGAGAGAAATAGGATTCTGTGATAAAGAGGTTTAGGATCAGGTATTTTCTAAAGAGGGCATTAGGGAAGGCCTCTCTGGGTAGTTTGTATTTGAACTGAGACCTGAATAACCAGAAATCAGTCTTATAAAAGATCTCAGAAGAGTATTTCAAGTTGGGGAAAAAACAATTTGCCAATGCCATAAACTGAGTTAGTTTATTGTTTGAGGAACTGGCAGAGGTGTATGTGCCTGAAACAGGGAGAAGGATACAAGTTGAAGTCTGCAGGACCACCCCTATAGGATTTTATAGGCTATGATAAGGGGTTAGGGTTTTATTCTAAGTGCAAGAGAAAGCAGAGGAGTGACATTATCTGATTTATATTTGAAACATCATTCCACTGCTGTATGTAAACAAAGGAATGGACCAGGCCAGCATACTAAGAGTTCAGTTAGAAGGTTACTGCTGTAGTCCAGATGAGAAATGAGGGTATATTCATCTTGG
>NW_027528380.1:35264-37859 GCF_008692635.1 Crocuta crocuta | reverse complement strand
ATTCATCTTGGTGATAATTTATACATATAGCTAATATAGTATTTAAAGTATAACAAAGCTTAAAAAATAAATCTTGTATTTTTTTTTCCAAAAGAGGAAACAAACACTCATCTGACTAAGTGATCTTCCCAAAGTCAACTAGAAAATTGGTGACAGGCAGTCTTGTTTCTTTTGAGAATAATTCTGTCTCCTACTTTCATATTCCCTTTACAAATCACAACTGTTCCTATGGGAGTGAACACAAAATCTGAGTTCAATAGTATTTTGACATATTACTTTTAAGAATGTATGGAAAAGAAAATGTTCTCTTACTAGCTGTTTTAAATACATTCAATAATATAAATTTAAAGGCAAAGGGAATATAATTTTTTCACATATATTTTGTATAAAAAAGTCAAATTTTGAACTGGAGCAGCTTCTGAATATTAATACAGTGCTACCTGAAATATCAGCACCAATTAATTCAGAATTAATAAGCTTGATCCTGTTCACACTGAGAAAAGCCAGTATACTTGAAAATTAAATGTAACTTCAAAAAATACNATTCATCTTGGTGATAATTTATACATATAGCTAATATAGTATTTAAAGTATAACAAAGCTTAAAAAATAAATCTTGTATTTTTTTTTCCAAAAGAGGAAACAAACACTCATCTGACTAAGTGATCTTCCCAAAGTCAACTAGAAAATTGGTGACAGGCAGTCTTGTTTCTTTTGAGAATAATTCTGTCTCCTACTTTCATATTCCCTTTACAAATCACAACTGTTCCTATGGGAGTGAACACAAAATCTGAGTTCAATAGTATTTTGACATATTACTTTTAAGAATGTATGGAAAAGAAAATGTTTTCTTAGTAGCTGTATTTAATACATTCAATAATATAAATTTAAAGGCAAAGGGAATATAATTTTTTCACATATATTTTGTATAAAAAAGTCAAATTTTGAACTGGAGCAGCTTCTGAATATTAATACAGTGCTACCTGAAATATCAGCACCAATTAATTCAGAATTAATAAGCTTGATCCTGTTCACACTGAGAAAAGCCAGTATACTTGAAAATTAAATGTAACTTCAAAAAATACATTGAGTTTTTAGTCTTAAATAATGCCTTTTCCCACTATACATCTTGAAAAAATGGAACATAATTTTTTTATGACTTAGAAGAATAAGNTTAAGCTACCATTTATTTTACATGCAAATAATCTTTGCTATAACCACTCAAGAGTATATAACATAATTTTTCCAGAATAGAACTGTTATTTTTTAAACTTCTGCATAAAAGTAGTTTAAAACAACTGTGATTAACATTTTCAAAGGAGAATCCCATTCCCATTCTAAGATTCTGTAATTTGCTTATTTGTATCATGATAAGAAACTAGTCCATTAAGTCTTAACAATCTATCACCTTTAATAGATTCTTGAGAACTTCACCTCTTACTCTTACCAGGAAAACAAGAAGTGGAAATGAAAAAAAGTGATTTAGAGATTGCCTACTGTTATTCACCTCAATCCATTTCAGTAGCATGAGTAATCACCTATGTCATCTAGCTGTGCAAGACCACTTACTGAAATAATTATTTCATGAGGTGAAGATTTAATAAAGCCAAGAAAGATTTGTTCAAAAGTAAAAATATGAATAAAATAAAATAAAAATAAAAATATGAATTGAAAACAAAAGGATTATAAAATGCTTATATTATAAACTGTGGTAGAACACACATTGGTTTTTGAAAAGAATATTTTCCTGTGTCTTGGGTATATATATACTGGGGACATAATCAAGATAGTTCCAGAGTTATTATAAGAACTTAAACCCTCTTCCCACAAGGACATACATATTTTTTTTTAGTTCCCAGCTGATGAATACTTGAATCTGAACCTGGAAGTGGTTACCTAAATTAGAAGTAGCCCTTAATCTTTACAATTGCTCTTTTGGTAGTCTCTTCAGTTTAAAGATCAAGGAAAATAAGCTACTCACGATTTCAGTGTTTTTATGCAAGTAAATCAATAATCAAAACATTATGGAAAGATAATCTTGCTCTCCTAAATTGCATCATTTTTAACAACCAAAAATTAAAAATTCTACTGTGTGACACTAGATACCACCTCATGCCAGTCAGAGTGGCTAAAATGAGCAAATCAGAGAACTCTAGATGCTGGCGAGGATGTGGAGAAACGGGCACCCTCCTTCACTGTTGGTGGGAATGTGAACTGGTACAGCCCCTCTGGAAAACAGTGTGGAGGTTCCTCAAAAAATTAACAATAGAACTCCCCTATGACCCAGCAATAGCACTGCTAAGAATTTACCCAAGGGATATAGAAATGCTGATGCATAGGAGCACATGTACCCCAATGTTCATAACAGCACTCTCAACAATAGCCAAAACATGGGAAGAGCCTAAGTGTCCATAAATGGACGAATGGATCAAGAAGATGTGGTTTATCTATACAATGGAATACTACAAGGCAATGAGAAAGAATGAAATCTGGCCATGTGTAGCAACATGGATGGACCTTGAGGGTGTTATGCTGAGCGAAATAAGTCAGACAGAAAAGCACAGATACCATATGTTTGCACGTATAGGAGGATTA
>NW_027528380.1:34714-34953 GCF_008692635.1 Crocuta crocuta | reverse complement strand
AAGTTCCATTAGTCTAGTATATTTTTTACAATCATTAGCCTATATTGATACATTATTATTAACTGAATCACATTTTATTCATATTTCTTTCATTTTTAGCTAATGGTCATTTTCTTTTTTAAAAAAATGTTTTTATTTTATTTTTCAGAGAGCGACAGAGTGCAAGCAGGGAGGGGCAGAGAGAGAGACACAGATTCTGAAGCAGGGGAGGGGTAGAGAGAGAGGAAGACATAGATTCT
>NW_027528380.1:29520-34263 GCF_008692635.1 Crocuta crocuta | reverse complement strand
GAACCAAAGTCATACACTCAACCTACTGATCCATCCAGACACTCATGGCCTTTTCCTGTTTGAGATTCCACCCAGGATATTATACTCCATTGAGTTATCATGTTTTCCTAGACCCCTTACCTATGACAGTTTTTCAGACTTTGTTTTTGATAACTGCAACAGTTTTGAGGTGTATTGGCCAGATATTTTGTAGAATATATGTCAGTTAGGACATGTCTGATGTCTTTTCTTTTTTTAAAATATTTTTTAACATTAGTCATTTTTGAGAGACAGAGTATGAGCAAGGGAGGGCAGAGAGAGGGAGACACAGAATCCGAAGCAGACTCCAGGCTCTGAGCTGTCAACACAGAGCCCAAAGCCCTACCTGGGGCTCGAACTCACTGACCACAAGATCATGGCCTAAGCTGAAGTCAGATGCTTAACTGATTGAGCCACCCAGGTGCCATATCTGATGTTTCTCACGTGGTTAATCCAGTGGGCTGAATAATGCCCCCCACAAATATCCATGTCCTAGTCCCTGGAACCTAATTTTAAGCTTATATTCCAAAAAGAAATTTGCAGATGTGATTAAGTTAAGAATTTTGAGGTGGGTAGATTATCTTCCTTGCCTGAGTGGGTCCTAAATGTAATCACAGACAGCCCCTTATAGGAGGGAGGCAGTGGGAGATTTGACTATAGAAGGAGAGAAGGCAATGTGACAACAGAAAACAAAGGAATGCTGGCAGCCTCAAGTAGCTAGAAAAGATTAAGAAACAATTCTCCCCTGGAACCTCCAGAAGGAACCAACTGGGACCACTGTCTCTGCAGATCCTACAGTTGCAGCAACAGAAAATATAAAGTCCTGCAGTGGCTCATTGTGAATGATGATATGTGGGGCCACTCCAGCTTCATTATCGGACCCCAGGTATTCTTTCCACTGAGGACACAGTGCCACAAAAGAGGTCTCTTGTTTAGTGTTATTTGGGTTTTTGTTTGTTTGTTTGTTTGTGTGTGTGTGTGTGTTTTAAAATATTTATTTATTTATTTTGAGAATGAGAGACTGGGGGAGAGGCAGAGAGTAAAGGAGACAGAGAATCCCAAGGAGGTTCCATGCTGTCAGCACAGAGCCTGATGTGGGGCTGGAACTCAAACCATGAGATCATGACCTGAGCTGAAATCAAGAGTCAGACACTTAACTGACTGAGCCACCCTGGTGCCCCAGTGTTATTTGTTTTTATTTGACACTAAATACCTTGTCATTTCAATAATGCTCCATTACCCAAGACTAACTGGAGATCTCAGAAGTGAATTGAATTTTGACACTAACTGCCCAAAGTTAGTGCAGATCCCATCCAAACTTCCACCTTACTCCTATGAATCTTTGCATCTCTATAGTCTCTCAATCTAATTGTAGCCTATGTTAGGATTTATCCAATAGATTTTGGTACCATAGTGCATGAGGATCCCATGCCACAGAGTCCCAGAAACAGCTCTTCTCGGCCCTGACCGTTTTACCTACTAATGTGCATAATGTTTTGAGAACTTTGAAGTGGTTCAGCCAAAGGATGTTTTGTTATTCTCCCTGCCTATCACCTCAGCTATTCCAGGATTGTTCCTATCATAAATTTTTCCCTCCACCTTTTTAAATTGCTCTAAATCAGAGTAAATATAGCATATTTATTTGGAACCTTTTAATGCATCGAACTAGCAGGAGGCCTCATTGGTTCACCTAACCTTCCACAGTGCTGTGTTAAAATCTTTGTTTGAATGTCTTTTTTATTCATTCCATTTCTTAATAACCATCTAAAGATTTCCACCCTGCTGGATTGAGTCCCTTGACTCTCCAGCTCTGTCTCTTCTCACTTTCTTGTTAATTAATCTAAAGCTTTTATTAGCATCTGTAAAAAATCATAAGGGAAAGCTGAGTCAGCAAATCCCATAAGACTTATCTGACTTTTGTTCTGTTTTGCAGCAGTAAGTTTATATGAAATCCTCATGCAAAAGAAGACCCCTTAACTACTGCATTTATCATGACCTGGACAAGTTTTCTTTTTCCAAAATATAATGGTGAGACAGGCATAGGATAGGCATTTCCATTTCAAAAGGGAGAAATGGCAAGTGGGGTGCAGAGAAAGGGAGTCACTAGTGTCAATCAAATCCAAATCCTAGCAGGGAAAATCCCATTCAATATTAAGTTTCAAAAATAATTCTCTTTAACTTAACAGAGAACCAAAGGGTAGGAGAAGAGGAGAAAAAATAGTTAAGGAGAGGGAGGGAGCC
This sequence comes from Crocuta crocuta, assembly GCF_008692635.1. NCBI lineage: Eukaryota > Metazoa > Chordata > Mammalia > Carnivora > Hyaenidae > Crocuta > Crocuta crocuta. The sequence continues at coordinate 32,004 of NW_027528380.1, read as the reverse complement.
AAACCATAAGAGACTCTTAAATAATGAGAACAAACTGAGGGCTGATGGGGGTGGGGGAGAGGGGAAAATGGGTGATGGAAATGGAGGAGGGCACTTTTTGGGATGAGCTCTGGGTGTTATATGGAAACCAATTTGACAATAAATTTTATTTAACCTTAGAAAAATAATTCTCTTTGACTCAGTACTCTGTCTTCTAGGCTCACTAACATAGTGGTCCTAACCCCTCAGCTCTGAGTGTAGCAGCCCCTGAAGTCCAGAGACCAACTCAGCCCATTCCACTTGCTGCCTGTTTAGCTCATGTATACCCATGTACAATTGTTGTATAGTGAGCTGTGAATCCTGCTTAAACCTATACATGCCCTTCCACTCTACAACATTCAAAGCCTCTAAATTATTCACTCTCAGAATCCATTTTAGTGAAGATTCTTCAGGGAGCTAATGATACTGATCTGCAAAATGAGACCATTCCTTTACATGATACTCCATGGTTTCAATAGTTTCTTGGTTTTGCCCTTGCTCACATGGACTACCTTCTTGATGATCAGAGTCTTAGAGGTACTATCTGTTGTCCTTGCATAATTTTCCCTTTGTTTGTAGCTCTGAGGCTAGTGGTTGAAGCTCAGGCTGATTGAAAACTAAGATTGGTTCAGCATCAGTGTTCAACACAGCACTCTCTTTTAATTTCATTTTAGCTATTACAGATAACAATAACCAAAGGATTCTATGTTTTACTTTTTTCTTATCAGTTTGTGTTTCCTTATGCAATGAGTAAGCCTACACCCTGTGTGTAATGGTTAATTTTATGTGTCAACTTGACTGGACTAAGGGATTCCCAGATATCTGGTAAAACATTATTTCTGGGTAAGCCTTCAATGGTGTTTCTGGGAAAAGATTAGCATTTGATTCAGTAGACTAAATAAAGAGATCTGCCCTTATCAGTGTGGGTTTACATCATCCAATTTGTATGGGGCCTCTATGGAACAAAAACATAAAGGAAGGGCTAACTCTGTCTTTCTCTCTTCTCACTCTTTTGGGCCATCCATCTTTTCCTCCCCCTCAGACATTAGAGCTCCTGGTTCTCTGGCCTTTGGCCTATGGGACTTATACCAGCAGCCTCCTGGTTCTGAGGCCTTTGGCCTCAATCTGGGCGTTATACCATTGACTCCCTTGGTTCTCAGGCCTTTAGAACTGGACTTTATTATACCACTATTTTTCTTGGTTCACCAGTTTGCAGATGGCAAATTGTGGGAACTCTCTGCCTCCATAAACATGAGAACCAATTTCTATAATAAATAATCTTCTCTTTATCTATCTATCTATCTATCTATCTATCTATCTATCTATCTATCTATCTATCTATCTATCTATCTATCTATGTCTGGTCTATTGGTCCAAACAGGATCTCTCTGGAGAATCCTGATGCATCAGACATTGCATCTGTCTCTAAATTCCATTGGTAACTTTAACCTTTAATGACTAATTGCAGCACAGCTGCTGTATTACTATATGGCCACTGAGGAATCAAAGTTCCTCATCCTCTACCTTTTCATCCTTTCTTTTCCCAAACCACATGTTTTATGAGTCAAGGCCATACTAACTAATCTTTTTTTCAGACACTAAATATGTTGTTATTTCAACAGCAATTCTAGGAGTTTGAAAAGGGAAGAAATGGATGAGATTAAACAAGATGTAGAATACAGGAATAAGAAAGAGTATTGATTATAGGGTAAATACGAGTTTGATTCAGGATATGCTACATTTGATACACCTAGTGGATCAAATAGTAACTTCTAGTAAGCTCATTTAAGTATATGTCTGAAATACAAATCAAGTTTAAAGTTGATTGATAGATTTTAAAGTTATCTGTGCATAAAGTGTATATAAAGTCATTTGGTTGCATAATTCACTTATAAAAACATTGATATTTATATTTATATTTGTCAAAAACATTAATATTTAAAAGTTGGAAAACATTAATATTTAAAAGTTGGAAGAAAAGAAATCAAAGAAGATTGAGAAGATGGAATAGTAGGAGAATGAGTTTCAAAGTGGTAACCTGGATAAAATATATATATGACAGAAGGATCTCTGGAAGAAAGGGTTTTTGGACTAACTGCTAAAGATAGATCAAGTAAGGTACTTATTTAAGGGGTCCCTGGATTTAGCAATCAAGGGGTCATTGGTTTAAAAGCAAAAAGAGGTCAATGATAACCTCAACAGTTTAAGTAGTAGGGGCAAAGACTAGTGTGGTGCTATATTGTACACCTGAAACTAATATAACATTGTGTATTAATTATACTGAAATTTAGAAAGAAAATAATTGTAGTGGATTGTAAAGTGAACAGATGCAGAGAGTCATCCAGAACTAAATAGAATTTCAAAATTGTGATGATGAAAGAAGAAAATAGGGCATTGCATTGAGGGAATTATTAACTTGATTGCGCATTCTAAAATGGACAATCCCATGTGCTCTATATTTCTAAG
>NW_027528380.1:24477-29280 GCF_008692635.1 Crocuta crocuta | reverse complement strand
TAAGAGGGGAAATCAATAGAAAGGAAAAAAAAAAAAAAAGGTAAAACAATTCAGTTAAAGTTCTGGAGTAGGCTTGAGGAAATTGGAAAAAAGCACATTAAGAACAGTTATCTGTAGAAAAGACAGCACCTCTTTCATTCTACATGAAAGTAAAGCTATTTAAAAGTTTGTCATACCTAGTCCACTCCATCATGCTATTACTGTCAATTTTCAATTATCTGTTTTACAGAGGACAGAAGTAGGAAGAATCCATATTCGAATATAGGCAAAAGATCTGCATTCCATATAATCAAAGTATAAGGTTCAGAAGATGGCTATGCTGGAATAATGGTGAAGATANAGCAGACTTTTAAAAGAGATGACAAGGAATTGGTTGCTTTGAGTTTAAAAAAAACAACTTAGAATAACAAACTACACAGAAGTCAACCTTTATAAAATAAACCCCTTCAGAAGTATTAAAGTTATATAAGTGTGCCTTAGTGCTCCTACTCCAATACATTGTATGCATTGGTAAAAGTCATGTAAAAATGTGTTTAAAGACTAAGTGAGACTATTTGCATTTTATTCTTGTCAGTTCCTTCCTTTAAAGCCCCCAAAACAACAGAAAGTCCCTAATGTGATTTCTAGAAGTTTTAAAGTGCTGCATTAAGGCATTCATATTGAAATGCCAATGATAGACCTGCACTGAATTAAAGGACTGATAGAATCTGGGAGGATGAATCTATGGTACACTGCTGTGTCAGCAAACTTGCCATTTGCTGAATAAGAGCTGATAAACAGCAAAATCAATTTAAACAATCATAACAGTTAATCCATTCTAGCAGGTATTACCAACTCCAGAGAGTGAGTATATTAGATATTAAAATAAGTATTAAAGGGCAGAAACAGAAGTATTTACAAACTTCTTTCCTTGTATATTTTGCATGTTCCTTAATATTGTTTTTACTAAATGCAGATATTAAAAATAATTTTTGATAATGTGTTTAATATCCCTCATGCAAATCATGGTTATCTCATAAGGTATTGCTGATAAGGATTGCAATAAAAAGTATTACACATCTGATTAGGAAATTAATTTTAATTCAAGTGTTCCTTTAATTACAACATCCCACTGCTCTGGTTCAATATAATTTTCTTATTAGAGTTTGAAAACACCCTTCCATATAACTCAATAATTTTTAATGTATACAGTTCTTTAAAATCAAAGGATACACAAGAAAGTGCATCTATTATGGGACTCAGCATTTTTGTCGCATGAAATAGGCAGTATGCAAATGTTGGGTTTAAGAACAAACCAGTTCTGAGATGTACAACACATTAATAACTCCATTTTAGACATTTTTATTAAAGTAGATAATATATTTCTTATCTTTGAACTCATGTCTTTTGTAAACATTGCTTAGCTGGAAAACTTTTGTTCTCTTAGCCTTTCTTAAATGGAATATACGTACACTAAGTGCCAGCAAAAGGAGCTCAAGCAGCAAATCTACTCTGAAAGAAGTTAGAAGCAGGGCATTCACAATGGATTCTTTATAAGTTGGCAGGAAATATCACAAGCAAAAATTAATACACTACTCTGCAGAGAAAATCCTGTCTTATAGGTTTAATCTCAAAATTTTAACTTGGCATTGGTATTGTTATATATAGGCATATATTTTATTTTTTCAATTAAAAAAATGGACATTTGAACAATCATTCTATTTGTGTCAGGTAAAACACATGGAAATTCCAATCTGTGGGGAAAGGAAGAATTTGTCTGTAAATCCAGACATTTGCTAGTGGAACTTCAGAACTGCAATGCCACTCAGCTGATCAGCTCAGCCAATAGCAGATTGGCTGTTCTTTACAGGATATACAGTTATGAGGTATTCTGCTTAGTTCACATTATTTCAGTTCACACAAACCCTCTCTCCTTAATTATGGCTTTGGCCAACCTCAGAAATACTGAATCATAAATCAAATTAGAATTTAAATACTGTGAAAACTCATTGCCTTACAATATTAAACAAGGCTAGCCTTTTACGCTCACTCTGCTCTTTTGGATCTAAGGTGCATGTTTGCGTTTTTACTGTACAGAGGGTAGACACAATACACTTCTGTTGGTACAGAGCTTAAGTATAATCTGGGTGCTTAGGAATTAATCAACCACCACCAGGGCAACTGGTAAGAGGGCAAGAGTAAGTGATTTAAGAAGGAGTGACATTTGATTTGAGCTCAGGATTATTGTGGTGAACAGAGTGTAGGAGGATTTTAAGTTTAAAAAGATCCAGAAGGAGAGAGAAAACATGATTTCAGGGGAATATAGCACCATGGGGAAAAAATTACCCAGATTTTAGGATATCTTCAATAAGCAATCCAACCAAATGAAAATCCATTCTGCTTTGAAAATGCTATCCAGTATGATTTTAATTTATCTAATTATCCTCACCATCTGAAAATTACTTGTTCACCAAACTCTTACTCTCTGGTTTCTTACCCTAGTTTTTGTTACATAATAGATACCCAGTATATTTTTGTTGAGATAATCTTTTTATAATTTTTTGTAAAAGTAACATTGGCCTAAGCACATAGTCGATCCATGGTCTAAATATATCCCTTAGATATTGTTATGGGCTAGATTGTGTCCCCTCAAATTTCATATGTTGAAGTGCTAATCCCCAGTATCTGACAATGTGACAATATTTGGAGACAGGATCTTCAAAAAGATAATTAAGTTAAAATTATATGATTAAGGGTGGGTCACAACCAATATGACTGGAGTGCTTACAAGAAGAGGAAATTTGGACACAGACATGTACAGAAGGAAAACCATGGGAAGACACAGACAGAAGATAGCCTTCTACAACACAGGGAAGCAGGCTTGAAATAAAACCTTCCCTTGCAGTCTTCAGAAGATACCAAACCTGATGGTGCTTTGATCTTGGAGTTTTAGCTTCCAGAGTTGTGACAAAATAAATTTCTATTGTTTAAGCTACCTAGTCTATGATACTTTGTTATGGCAGCCGTAGAAAACTAAGTCAGGTGGGGTTTCTTTCAGTTGTGCATAAATTATGAGAAAATTGCTTTTTTGAAATGGTTTCAAAACGACTTTGTTATTAGCCATAATCATATTTAGATAAAATTAAGAACTATCACTGACATATTCCAATAGAATCCCAGGATCCCGGCGATCCCAGGATCACTTTTGGTATACCCTACCTTCATCTCTGTTCCAGCCCATACACACTAGTGTACTTAAGATTACCTTAGACCCATTGATGACACCTAATACAAAAACTTACCTAAACCTATGAAAGTGGCCTCCCAGCAGTTAGACCCAATGTCTTAGATATATACAGTAACATATACAAATTCTAAAAACAATGGTTAGTAAAATAAATAGGGTAATAATTCATAACAAGAGGCAGTGGTTAAGAGTATAGATAAGAGAGTGAGGCAAGATGGTAGGAAAAGTAGGGAGCTCCGTATATTTCACTCGCCCCCATCTCTCAAACAGAGAAGTCCTGAATGCATAAGACACTGAACCACAGGAGTTTGGGAGGAAAAGAGACAGAGTCCACTAAGAAGACAAACTCATAGGTGTGTGAGTGTGAACTGGGGAAGATAAAAACTGGCCAGACCCAGAGACACGGAGGGATGGGAGGGAACCCCCTTCGCGGGGAGCCGTGGTGAGTCGAGGGGAAGAGAAAGAAGGGCTGAAACTACTCATAGAACTGTCTCTGTCCCTGGAGAAGAGAAAAACTTCAGCTCCGGATGGAGAGTGATCCCATTTCTAGCTGTGGTGCTGACATTGGGCTGAGTGCCCACATCCCAGGCGGCGCCAGGAGAGACTGCTCTGCTGCTCTCCCAGGTCGATCCCAGGCTGGGAAGCAGCCTGGCCTGAAACTGCTTAGCTGCTCTCCTGGTTTGATCCCTGGCTGGGAAGTGGCCCGGCCTGCAGGATTATATTTCAGGTGGTATCAAGAAAGCGTGCAGACTGGGNACTGGAGCCCAGGGCAAGATTAACATGGATGCACTGCCACGATTAATTCTAGATCAATACTTTCTATTCAGATATATTTTTCCTAGTCTCATTCGTATCTCTCCCCTCTGCTAGACTGGGCACTCTGGTCATTGGTTTGCTTAAACAGTCACATTTAATTCATTCTCTAGAGNACATTGGGCTGAGTGCCCACATCCCAGGCGGCGCCAGGAGAGACTGCTCTGCTGCTCTCCCAGGTCGATCCCAGGCTGGGAAGCAGCCTGGCCTGAAACTGCTTAGCTGCTCTCCTGGTTTGATCCCTGGCTGGGAAGTGGCCCGGCCTGCAGGATTATATTTCAGGTGGTATCAAGAAAGCGTGCAGACTGGGGCACCTGGGTGGCTGAGTCGGTTAAGCGTCCAACTTCGGCTCAGGTCATGATCTCGCGGTTTGTTGGTTTGAGCCCCACATCGGGTTCTGTGCTGGCAGCTCAGAACCTGGAGCCTGTTTCAGATTCTGTCTCCATCTCTCTCTGCCCCCTGCCCAGCTCATGTTCTGTCTCTCTCTGTCTCAAAAATAAACTATAAAAAATTAAAAAAAGAAAAAAAGAAAGCCAGCGGACTAAGACCTGGAAATGAGGCGGGGATTGGGACATAGAACATGGCCCACCTTGGCTACGCCCGCAGCATACAGGAATCAGACACAAAAGAGTGATTTGCAACGCTTGGCTCCAGACAGGACTGAGGCACCGCCATTTTTCTCCCCACAACCACCAAAGTGGGACCAGGGAGCAGCCCAAGGGACTGCAGTGGAGGCTAAGACATGCCTACACCAAACCACACAC
>NW_027528380.1:19968-24312 GCF_008692635.1 Crocuta crocuta | reverse complement strand
CCCCCATCTGCCCTCAGTTTGTTCACAACATTCAAGAGTCTCTCATGGTTTTCCTCCCTCCCTCTCCCCCACTTCTTATCCTCCATGGTCCTCCATTAAGTTCCTCCTACTCCTCCTATATGTGCAAACATATGGTATCTGTCCTTCTCTGCCTGACTCATTTCGCTCAGCATAACATCCTCAAGTTCCATCCATGTTGTTACACACGGCCAGATTTCATTCTTTTCCATTGCCATATAGTATTCCATCGTATAGATAAACCACATCTTGATTGATTCGTCAGTTGATGGACACTGAGGCTCTTTCCATGTGTTGGCTATTGTTGAGAGTGCTGCTATGAACATTGGGGTACATGTGCCCCTATGCATCAGCACTCTTGTATCCCTTGGGTAAATTCCTAGCAGTGCTATTGCTGGGTCAGAGGGGAGTTCTATTGTTAATGTTTTGAGGATCGTCCACACTGTTTTCCAGAGGGCCTGCACCAGTTTACATTCCCACCAACAGTGTAGGAGGGTGCCCGTTTCTCCACATCCTCGCCAGCATCTAGTGTCCTCTGTTTTGCTCATTTTAGCCACTCTGACTGGCATGAGGTGGTATCTCAGTGTGGTTCTGATTTGTATTCCCCTGATAAGGAGAGATGCAGAGCATCGTTTCATGTTTCTGTTGGCCATCTGGATGTCCTCTTTGGAGAAGTGTCTGTTCATATCTTCTGCCCATTTCTTTACTGGATTGTTTGTTTTTTGGGTGTGGAGTTTGAGGTCAAGGAGGTTGTTTCCTGCTTTGTCCTCTAGGGTTTTGATGGTTTCCTGTCTCACATTCAGGTCCTTTACCCATTTTAAATTTATTTTTGTTTATGGTGTAAGAAAATGATCGAGTATCTTTCTTCTGCATGTGGCTGTCTAGTTCTCCCAGTAACATCTGTTAAAGAGGCTGTCTTTTTTCCATTGGATACTCTTTCCTGTTTTGTCAAAGATTAGTTGGCTGCACATTTGTGGGTCCAATTCTGAGTTCCCTATTCTATCCCATTGTTCTATGTGTTTGTTTTTGTGCCAATACCATACTGTCTTGATGATGACAGCTTTGTAGTAGAGGCTAAAGTCTGGGAAGGCGATGACTCCCTTTTTGGTTATCTTCTTCAATATTACTTTGGCTATATTGCTTTGTGAATATTGAGCCAGCCCTATAACCCAGGAATGAATCCCACTTGATCTTGGTACGTTTCTTTTTATGTGCTGTTGAATTCAATTTGCAAGTATCTTGTTGAGGATTTTTGCATCTGTATTCATCAGCGATATTGGCCTGTAGTTGTCTTTTTTTTTACTGGATCTCTGCCTGGCCTGAGAATCAAAGTGATGCTGGCTTTGTAAAATCAGACAACAAAAGGAAATAAAAGGCATCAGAATTGGCAAAGAAGAAGTCAAACTTTCGCTTTTCGCAGATGACATGATACTCTACATAGAAAACCCGACAGACTCTACCAAAAGCCTACTAGAACTGATCCATGAATTCAGCAAAGTTGCAGGATACAAAATAATGTACAGAAACCCATTGAATTTTTAGACACCAATAATGAAGCAACAGAAAGAGAAATCAAGAAACTGATCCCATTCACAACTGCACAAAAAAACATAAAATACCTAGGAATAAATCCAACCAAAGATATAAGAGTTCTGAATGATGAAAACTATAGAAAACTTATGAAGGAAATTGAAGAAGACACAAAAAAATGGAAAAATATTCCATGCTTATGGATTGAAAGAATAAATATTGTTATTATGTCATTACTATCAAAGCAATCTACACATTCAATGCAATCCCAATCAAACTTGCACCAGCATTCTTCTCAAAGCTAGAACAAACTATCCTAAAATTTGTATGGAACCGCATAAACCCCAAATAGCCAAAGTAATATTGAAGTAGAAAACCAAAACGGGAGGCATCACAATCCCAGAGTTTAGCCTCTACTACAAAGCTGTCATCATCAAGACAGTATGGTATTGGCACAAAAATAGACACATAGACCAATGGGATAGAATAGAGGACTCATAATTGGACCCACAAATGTACAGCCAACTAATCTTTGACAAAGCAGGAAAGAGTATCCAATGGAAAAAAGACAGCCTCTTTAGCAGATGGTGCTGGGAAAACTGGACAGCCACATGCAGAAGAATGAAACTAGGGCACTTTCTCACACCATACACAACTATAAACTCAAAATGGATAAAGGACATGAATGTGAGACAAGAAACCATCAAAACCCTAGAGGAAAAAGCAGATAACATCCTCCTTGACCTCAATTGTAGCAGTTTCTTACTTGACACATCCCAAAAGGTAAGGGAATCAAGAGGAAAAATGAACTACTGGGACCTCATCAAGATTAAAAGCTTCTGCACAGCAAAGGAAACAATCCATAAAACTAATAGGCAACTGATGGAATGGGAAAAGATGGTTGCAAATGACATATCAGATAAAGGGCTATTATGAAAAATCTATGAGGAACTCACCAAACTCCACAGCCAAAAACCAAATAATCAGTGAAGAAATGGGCAGAAAACATGAGCAGACACCTCCATAGAGGGCATCCAGATGACCAACAGAAACATGAAACGATGCTCAGTATCCTTAATCATCAGGGAAATGCAGACCAAACCACACTTAGATACCACCTCCTGCCAGGCAGAGTGGCTGAAATGAACAAATCAGGAGACTATAGACGTTGGCAAGGATGTGGAGAAATGGGCACCCTCCTACACTGTTGGTGGTAATATAAACTGGTGCAGCCCCTCTGGAAAACAGTGTGGAGGTTCCTCAAAACATTAACAATAGAACTCCCCTCTGACCCAGCAATAGCACTGCTAGGAATTTACCCAAGGGATACAGGAGTGCTGATGCATAGGGGCACATGTACCCCAATGTTCATAGCAGTACTCTCAACAACAGCCAAAACATGGAAAGAGCCTAAGTGTCCATCAACTGGTGAATAGATCGAATGTGGTTTATCTATACAATGGAATACTGCATGGTAATGAGAAAGAATGAAATCTGGTCATTTGTTCAGCATGGATGGAATTGGAGGGTGTTATGCTGAGCAAAATAAGTCAGGCAGAGAAGGACAGATACCATATGTTTGCACGTATAGGAGGAGTAGGAGGAACTTAACAGAGGACCATGGGGGAGAGGAAGGGGAAAAATAGTGGGGGAGAGGGAGGGAGGCAAACCATGAGAGACTCTTGAATGCTGAGAACAAACTGAGGGCAGATGGGGTGGGGGGAGTGGATGGGGGATGATAGGCATGGAAGAGGGCACTTCTTGGGATGAGCATTGCATGTTATATGGAAACCAACTTGGTAATAAAGTATAAAAGAAAAATAACTTCTAAAAAAGAGTATATATTTGAAAGCCCTGTGTATGGTTTTTGATCCCAGATCTTCTACTTTCTCTCATTGTATATGACATGGCCAAGTTACTCAAACTTGTTAGGCCTTAGCTTCCTACTCTGTTTATGGGGGTAATAATAATATTTCTGTCATAATGTTGTAATGATTAGATGAGTTTATTACATGTCAAGGTGGCCTAGACCAATGTCTGTCTCATGATATTTACAACCACTCTTAACTACATTAATTTAAAATTAGTGCCATTTATATAAATTAAAAACACATGCATACAAAATAAAACTACAAAGCATACCTTCAAAAAAACTTTATATTAAACACATTATAGTGGTTATGTATAAATATGGAGGAATAGAAGTGAAAAACTAAAATAAGAATAAATGAATTAACGAGTAAGTTCTGAGTGAATATACAAACAGGCAGAAGAGGTGGTTTACACAGGTTGGTAATTTCTAAAAATTTTTTTCAATGTTTATTTATTCTTGGGAGAGAGACAGAGTGTGAGTGGGATACGGGCAGAAAGAGAGGGAAACACAGAATCTGAAGCAGGGTCCAAGCTCTGAGAGCCCAAAGTGGGGCTCAGACTCACCAACTGCAAGATCGTGCCCTGAGCTAATCAGATGCTTAACCTATTGAGCCACACAGGCACCCTCACAGGTTGTTGATTAATACCACGCTGTGAACTGGAGTGCCTGGGTGGCTCAGTCTGTTAAGCATTCGAGTATTGATCTTGCCTTGGGCCTTGAAGCCAGGGTTGTGAGTTCAGGCCCCCTATTGGGCTCCATGTTGGGTGTGAAGTCTACTTAAAAAAATAATAATAAAATAAGGTTTTGTGAAATAAGGAATTTGATTAAATAGACACCCCTTACTTGAGTTGCAAAAGGAAGGAAAGATTAAAGAAAGAAAGGCTTTTCAGTTCCAGTATACATAATTTGAAGTCCTTTGGTTT
>NW_027528380.1:18223-19913 GCF_008692635.1 Crocuta crocuta | reverse complement strand
ACAACATATGTTGCTGATATATATATAACTTTATATATATATATATCAGTTATCTTCTTAGTTTGAGCCCTGCTTCAGGCTCTGTGCTGACAGCTCAGAGCCTGGACAGAGCCTGGAGACCAATTCGGACTCTGTGTCTCACTCTGCCTCTTCCTCTGTCTCAAAAATAAATAAACATTAAAAACAAATTTAAAAAAATAAGATCTGTTGGAGACATTAGGCTTAGGTCCTTGAATACCACACTGGGGATGAAAGAAGTCAGTGTAAATTAATTTAAAAGAGGTAGCAATAATACTCTTACACTGTATCCTGATAGAAAAGTTATTTTTAGAAATTTTGAAGAAATTTAAAGCCAATACATTTTCGAGAAGGTGGATGGAAGAGTGAAATAGGTCATGAAGTTTAAGGAGTACACTTGAGACACCACTAGGTGAGTATGGAAGTGTTGAATCACTGTATCATACACCTGAAATTAATATAACACTGTTTAAATAAATGGAATTTAAATAAAAACTTTTAAAAAATCCATTTTCTTCTGCTCTCCTCACAAAATTATGCCTTACAATTACTAACAGTTACATTTGGTGCTTTCCTCTATTATTATAGACCAGTGTTAAAGCTGTTTTTTTAAAGGACCCTTTTAAAATAAAGACATGGCTAAAAATAGGCACTTTGTTTGTTTAAAAAGCTTGTGCATTAGGATGCTTCAGGGCAATTTACTGTTATTTTTGTTAGCTTACACACCAGATATTTTAAAAGGCTTAATTGTTAAATATGGAAGAAGATGAAAGTAAACAAAGGAATGATTTATTAGTCTTTCTGTCATAACCAAACCACCCCTGATTTATGGTAAGTTCCTTTTCATTGTACTTTTCTAATACCTTCTTCTCTCTGAGCTCAAACCCCTTTACAAAGATTAGTTCATTTATCTTTATAATGTCCCTCTAAGGAAGGTAGTAAGGTTATTATCACTATCTCTATGAAAAGATGAACAATGGAAGAAAAGATATGGTTCATAGATGAAATAATTAACCAATATAAATTTCCATAGGATGATCTGTACTACAATATCTCACATGCATATCTTGTGTTGTTGTTGAACTTTTTCATGAATAAACATATTGTCTTTTCAGCTAGTGCATATGGTGCTTCTCTAGTTTATGAAGGTATATGCTGTTTTCTCTTTGCTTTGAGTTTTTCACTGAGCCTAGTATATAGAGCTGAGCATATGACAGGTAGCTAATAAATGTTTGCTGATGAATGTTTATTTGGAAATGGTGACTGTATTCTGCTTCTTAAATTACTGACGAGCAAGTAAGATAGGCCCAGAACTTCACTACCACAAATCACCATTCATTTCCATCACAGATGAAAACAATAAATAGCCTTCAAGTAAGTCTCTGTTTCTAACCCCTGTAATGTGTAACATTGCTTCAATATGCAGGTCATTAATTGGAGAATGAAAATGTCATAATAATATAGAATATTCAAAGGCAGAATGACAGGACTCCACTTAAATCCTATAAGGATTATAGTTTCAGTTATGCAAGATGAATAAGTTCTGGAGATCTAATGTACAGCAATGTGACTTTAGTTAACAATACTATATTGTATACTTGAAATTTGCTAAGAGGGCAAATCTTAAATGTTCTTAACATAAACACAAAGTAACTATGTGAGGTAATGGATG
>NW_027528380.1:17589-18128 GCF_008692635.1 Crocuta crocuta | reverse complement strand
TTGTATACTTGAAATTTGCTAAGAGGGCAAATCTTAAGTGTTCTTAACATAAACACAAAGTAACTATGTGAGGTAATGGATGAGTGCCATATGCTGCTTTTTCTCATTTCTATGCCTATGTATACTGTACCATTTAGGCCTAGAATGTCCTTCCCCTATTGTCTAAGATATTCTCACTCATTCTTCAAAAGACATCTCAATAAAACCTCCTCATCAAAGTCCTCTCTGAAAGGCTGGAAAGGCAGAGACAGTATCTAAGACAGCTACATGTATGTTGAGTGAAAATTCATGAAGAGAATGAACATTCAACTGTAGGAAGCTTCTCAGATTTAGAAACAATGATTGCTTTACCTTTTAAAATTTTTGCTTCAGGGCGCCTGGCTGGCTCAGTCGGTTAAGCGTNGCACCTTTATTTTTATGTTAAACCACAAACATTTATATTTCAAACAAATGTATCAGGCTGCTTAAAGTCCATAAAGAGGTTTCCATTTTTATTTTAAATACTCAGAAATCATGTAACTTTTATATATCTCATAATA
>NW_027528380.1:12130-17464 GCF_008692635.1 Crocuta crocuta | reverse complement strand
ATTCACAAACACACTAAAGTATAATTATTACTAAAAATGGCTTTTTTGTTGTTGAAAGAATACTGTTTCTTGTGCAGTTTTCTTATTAAGTTTGTATATCAACCTGACACCATAGCAAACATATGCTGTGTAAGATTAAAGATGTCTTTATCTTAAATTTAACACATTCTTTCAGGAAAGCAGTTTCACCTTTGTTATGTCAGATATCAAGATAATTTCAAAGAACATTACCAAAATACAAAGAAGTAATGAATCATCTCACAGGCATGAAGTAAACATTCACTGGGTAAAAATAAACTTCTACAAAGACTTTCTTTTATATGACCTTTACATGGCACTATTACAACATGCTTTTTCATGGCACCTATTTTTTACTTATCAACAAAAGTTAGATTTAAAAAATAAGGTTGTATTCTTTTTTTATTAAAAAAATTTATTAAATATTTTTATTATTGAGACAGAGAGAAACACAGCATGAGTGGGGGAGGGGCAGAGAGNTTCTTGTTTAGCACTTCAGTTATTAAATGTTTTAACAAAAATAGGCATAATCAAAAATAAGATGTTATGACCTGTGGATATTCCTTTACTATTTCATTTTCATAGTATCCCCTATAGATACTCATGGTAAATGTCTCTTTCATATTTTAATTAGTTACAAATAGAAGCAGACACAGATTGGATTAACCTCTAATAATGAAAAAAACTCATTTTCAGTGGCAAATCTATTTTCAACTATGAATGATTCATTCTGGAAGTAAAGTTAAAAGAAAAATTTCACTTCATTACATTTTACATTATTCATTGTAGCTGGATTATGGGGAATAAAATGGTAAACACACCTATATGAGTTTGAACTACAGAGTTTGAAGAATTGAGTATCCTCTCAACTGTCAATAAATATATAATGACATTAACATTACGAAAAATGATTAATAATCCTGGCAAAGAACAATGGCTCTTGACTAAAATAAAATCAGGAAGTGCACTTTATAAAAGAAATTTATAATTTTTCTTAATAACTTTATTACTCAATATTATTTCAANAGTACTCCTCTGATGGCAAGCAAACATTACAAATTGCTACTTATATTACAAATTATGGGAGAAAAATATGCTTTATGTTCATTTTAATGTGTAATAAATTGTTTTCCTTGCCATTACAATTTATAGCTGTTTTAAACAACACTTTGCCTTTATTTTGTTTAACCTTTTCCTAAGTCTTAGATCAAACTGATATGTCCTGATATTGGCAATTACTGAACAATCCTGTCCTTGTTTAGCCAAAACTGGGTGAAAATGATGATTGAGATACAATGACAGAACACTTCTTTTTCAACAAGTCTTCTTAAGAAAATATTTTTTGTTCCCCTTTATCCCTCTTTGTTCCCTATCACTGGAAGACTTTCTGATGCTACAAGTATGAAAAGAGTAAGGCAATTTATATTGTATACCCATATAGAGAGAAGTTTTACTTGAAAGAGGAAAACTGCTCTCAGTTTGTCTTTATTCACCTGTAAGTAAATTTTATACACATGTCAATAAATTTTATAAAGCGTAAAATATTATCTTAAAGTATTCTACATATATATTAAATATTTCTGGACAAATAAAAAAGTTAATATTGACTCTATTTTATAAATGATAGCATATGGGCACAGTAAAATCAAGTATCCCTACAAAGAACAATGTCCTAAAGTCCCAGACCTTTATTTATCATAGTGATCATGAGTTACTCTATGAAACTTGTGTGCAGATTGACACACATTCAAAGAAGGGAAGCTGTCAATCTGACTCTGTTACGTAAAGTCATGCTTATACATGGGTCAAGCAAGTATCTGACTGGAAATCCTACTAAAAGAACTATAAACTCCAATGGCAAATAAAGATCTAAGCAGGCAGACAGAACTAGAGGTGAGGTGTGTCTCATGGAAGTAGTTTAAAATAAAGAAATATAAGCCATCTGACAGATCAGAAAGAAAAAAAACAAAGAGTAGGTATTTACAAGTGTTCACTTTAGGAAACAAGGTTATAATGTCTGGTTTTAAAATAGAAGTATTTACTTCCTTTCTGCCTATTTTTATGTTTTCTTTTATGTATGGGTGGCTCTGTGTAAACAAGTGTTCAGAGATCTTCAAGTAAATTGTTATTCTGAATTAGGTAAGATTTAGTCCTAAATGTGAATTGATATAAATGTACAGTGAACTATGAGTAAATTAATTAGTGGTGTGTCTGAGGGTATCATCAACCACAATAAAGATTTGTTTAAACTGAAGTTCTCTTATTTTATTATTGCCGGTATTATCTGTTGGTGTGGTAATTATATATGCATTTCACTAGTTTATATTTTGTNATAAATTATGCAAGCTTACTTTCCTAGCTTGGACCCTCCCTTTTTAACATTTTTATTCATAGAATGAATGTACTTACAAGGTACAAATACTTAAGCTAAAAAGTGAGAAACCATTTTGATGGAACTATAAGCAGGATCCTAATAAACAGATCATAGCTAGCTCTTTCCAGTTGATATCTCATGTACTTGCTATACACATGCAATTCTGAGCTTTGCATACAATTATAGATATCACACGTAGTTCAAGAGTATTGGTTTTACTCCACTTGGGCTGCTATAAGAAAAATAACATAAACTGGATGGCTTATAAATAATAAACCCTTATTTCTCACAGTGCTGGAGGATGAAAAGTCCAAGATCATAGAGCCAGTAGATTCAGTGTCTGGTGAGAGCCTGTTTCCCCTTAGGTAGCTGTCTTTTCACTATAATCTCACATGACAGAAGTGGCAAAGGAGCTCTGGGGTCTCTCTTATAAGAGCATTAATCCTATTCATGAGGGCTCCACCCCCATGATCTAAGCACTTGTTAAAGACCCCACCTTCTAATGCCATCACTTTGGGCATTAGGTTTCAACATATGAATTTGAAGGAGGATACAAACATTCAGCCCATAGCATTCTGTCCCGCCACCTGCCCCATTTTTGTTCTTGCATGTCATCAACTCAAAAGTCTATGTCCAAAGTCTCATCTAAATATCATCTAAATCAGATAAAGGCAAGGCTCAAGATATGATTCATCCTAAGGCAGATTCCTCTTCTTGCTGTGAATATGTACAACAAACACATTATGTGCTTACAAAGTACAATGGTGGGAAGGCACAGGGTAGACATTCTGATTCCAAAAGGAAAAAAATAAGAAAGAAAGTAAGTGTAATAGGTCTAAGATATGGCCAAAACCTAATAGGGCAAATGACACTAAATGCCAAGACTTAATGTTCCACCTTCTGGACATAATGGAGCCTGGTGCACAACCCCTCTGCCCCCCGCCCCAGTTTTGCTGCATGCAACTCAAGCAGAAGCTCATGGGTTGGAGTAGTGTGCCTGGGGTTCTGATTTGGGATGAAGTGAGTAGCCCTGCCCCCATAGCCTAGCAGGATGTTGACCTATTTGTGGCTTTCTGAGGTGGCTTTGTTCCCTAGGCCATTCTCTCCCTGGGCTCTGAGGCTTTCTGAGGCATCTTTTAAAATCTAGGTAGAGGTAGCCACATCCTGCAGCTTGGGCAATCTACAGAGACAGCACTTGGCTGATGCTGCCAAAGTTTACCCCGTCCTTTCCAGAGGGACAACAACCTCAGCTCACACTGCATCTGGGGTTGTTGAAATGCTCAGAAGGGAGCTGAGCCTTTGTACTCTGGACCTGAGATGAGAGGGGCAGCCCCTAGTGATCTTAGTTAGAATTGCCTTCAGGGTCCTTCTTTCATTCTCTTGAACAGTAGGTCCTATCTTCTGTTGAGATAGTCAATCCATACTAACTTGCACTAACTTTCAAATTTGGTTATACTCTCTGTGTTCTTTCTCAAACAAGCTTTCTCATTTCTTTTGGATAGGCTGAGAATTTTCCAAATTTTTAAATTCTGCTTCCTTTTTGATTAATAATTTCATCTTTATGTCTTTTCTCTCTTCTCACACTTTATGAGCATTAAAGAGAGGCTAAGCTTCACCTTCAACAATGTGCTTAGATATTTCTTCAGACAAATATCCAATTTCATCACTCACAAGTTCTACCTTCCACAAAACACTAGGACATAAACATAATTCAGAAAGTTCTTTACCACTTTACAACAAGAATCACCTTTCCTCTAATTATCAATATGTTGCTCATTTCTGTCTGAGACCTCATCAAAGTGACCTTTATCGTCCATATTTCTCTCAACATTGCATTCATGACTAAGACTGACCAGAGACTGGACTCTGGTTACCTCAACCCTAATTGCAAACCACAGCATTTCTTGATAGCTGAAACTTTATGCCCCTTGAATAGCCCATCTTGCAGGACTGTGGAGGTAGGATGCTTACCAAAATGTGGGACTTGACTAGGAAGACTGGTGAAGACTGGACCAAACCTGTGCCAAGATGGACCCCAGTGCTGACCTTTCACTGACTTTTTCTCTCATTATAATACTACCAATCATGCCCGGAGTGGAGGTTTAACATGCTAATTACACATGACATGTATGAAAAAGCATGACTTTAAGTGCACAGGTGCCAATAAATCCTACCTCTAACATGCTTAAATGTCACCCTTCCCCCTACCCAGGCCTCTTTAAAGCTTTCCCTGGGGAGTCACCCTAAAGATTCTTTCCTTTGTGCTGTCTCCTTTGTACTTGAGCATAAACCCTAATAAAATCCTTGCTTGGAATTCCCATTTAGTCTCTTGTCAATTTCTATTGCTTAGAGAGCCCAAGGGCCTGGTTCAATAACATAGCCACTTAAGTTTTCTCTAAGAAGATTAAAGGTTTTGATGCAACTCTCCTATCTTTGAGCACTCATCAGAATCGCCCTTAACAGTTCCCTCATGGCTATGTAGGCCCTTTTCTAGCATGCAATTCAAAACTCTTCCCGTCTCTTCTCCACTGTCAGTACCAATTTTTTGTCTTAGGTTGTTTAGGCTGCTATAACAAAAATACCAGAAACTGGGTGCTTATAAACAATAATCATTTATTTCCTTACAGTTCTAGAGGCTGGAAGTCCAAGGTCAAAGAACTGGCAAATTCAGTGTCCAGTGTGGACAACTTTCTGGTTCACAGATGGTGACACTTTTTGGCTCTGTCCTCACAGGCAGAAGAGTCTGGGAATCTCTCTGGAGCTTCTTACATAAGGGCACTAATTCTATTCATAAGAGGTATGCCCTTATGACATAATCACGTCTTAATGCCATCACCTTGGGAGTTAGGATTTCAATGTATGAATTTGGGGAAGACACAAACCTTCAGACCATACCAGTACTCTTATTTTAATAAAACTGAATATATTTCACATAAATGAAT
>NW_027528380.1:11537-12020 GCF_008692635.1 Crocuta crocuta | reverse complement strand
GAAAGTAAACATATGTTTGAGTTTGTTAATGTCTTGTAAAATACTATTAAATGTGTTTGAAAGATAGCCATTTGATTTTAACCTGGATTAATCTTTCTTGTTTTTCATTATAATGAGATCCAATATTAATATGCTTAGAAACTTAGAGTAATAAAGAGAAAAACTCCTGATGTTCTTTTGAATACTTTCATTATAATTAGTCATTTCCTGTTCTCACAATTTCCCCATAGTTTGCAAACAAGGTGTGATTCACTGTGAGTAAAATTTCTGTCTTCTTATCAATTACATTTTAAATATTCTTAGCTAAGTGATAGCAGATAATAAGTCAGTATTGATTTCCTTTCTTTGGGTTCTGAGATCAGTTGAAATAAAAATTATACACAGGTTGAAGATTTGAGGAACACCACATAGGGATACCATTCAATAGAGATAATTTGTTAATCATATAAACAAATTTAGACAGCAACTCTGTTGATGTGTGCA
>NW_027528380.1:9018-11386 GCF_008692635.1 Crocuta crocuta | reverse complement strand
AACTCAGTAGATGTGTGCAATAAGTAGTTTCAAATGATTCTTAGTCACATGATTAATATTAGTTCATTAGCTTCTCCAAAAATTCTCATCTGGAGACTTCCTCTAAAAAAATGACCATTGGGGCGCCTGGGTGGCTCAGTCAGTTAAGTGTCCAACTTCAGCTCAGGTCATGACCTTACAGTTTGTGAGTTGGAGCCCCTAATTGGGCTCTGTGCTGACAGCTCAGGGCCTGGAGCCTGCTTCGGATTCTGTGTCTCGTTCTTTCTCTGCCCCTCCCCCACTTGTGCTCTGTCTCTCTGTCTTTCACAAATAAATAAATGTAAAAAAANATCATGGCTTCCACTTATGCTTCTTGGGCCACTTTTGGCATTTGCGATGTATACAGAATTCTTCCACATACAGGAAAGCTGTTAGAATTTCCTCAATTATGTTTTATAGAATAACAATCCAATGAGTTTACGTGTTTAAAAAAAGAAGCTTTTCCCTAGTGAAGTATGTTTTAGAAATGCTATATATCATATCTACCTCTTGGGGATTTACAATGCATATGACCACTTGAAAAGCCCTGAAAGGAAGGGGGTAGTTTGGTATTGTATTTCTCAATGAAATTTGTCCACAAAAGACCATTTCTCATATAACATATATTTACATCCCAAGGGAACATGATACAAATTAAGAAGCGCTGGCTTAAGAAATTCTTAGAAGAAGATATTAAATATTGACTGATTAAATCTTATTAGTACTGAAATACATACACCATGGCAAAATGATATATCAGGAAACCCAATAACATAATAAAGAATCTATTAGGTACTTGTAAATAAGGAAGAACTTTTTAAAAATGACTGAAATCCATAGGTAAACCTGAAATATCTAATGATTTTTCTCAAACTAATTCACAAAAAGACTGAAAAAGTCAAATTAAATATAAGGCTCAACAAATATCATTATGGTGAAAATATAAGAAAGATAATGATCTTCAAGTTTTTAGTCCCATTTCAAATTAAATTCTATGTATATCAAAAAAATTAATTTTGGGTACCTGGGTGGATCAGTCAGTTGAGCATCTGTCTTCGACTCAGGTCATAATCTTGAGGCTTGTGAGTTAGAGCCCCGCATCAGGCTCACTGCTGTCAGCTCAGAGTCTATTTCAGATCCTCTGTCTACCTCTCTTTGGCCCTCCCCAGGTTGTGCTCTCTCAAAATTAAACATTTTTTTAAAAAATTAATTAAAAATTTTTAAATGTTTATTTATTTTTGAGAGACAGAAACAGAGTGTGAACACAGGAGGGGCAGAGAAAGAGGATAGACACAAAATGTGAAGCAAACTCCAGGCTCTGAGCTATCAGTGCAGAGCCTGACACAGGACTCAAACGCACAGGCTGTGAGTTCACGACCTGAACCAAAGTTGGATGCTTAACCAACTGAGCCACTCAGGTACCCCCAAAATTAATTTAATAATAGTGAGTATTGGTGAGGTTGTGGGGGATGAGAATTCGAAATGTGTAAAGTGGTATGATATTTTAAAAGTAGAATTTAGTGATATATACCAAAGTTTAAAATGTATATATTGATTGACCAAAACAATCCACTGCTACGAATTTACACTACACATATACATTGTATGGAAACAAAATTGCATATATCTTTGTTGCAATTTGTTTATGATAACAAAAACTAAAAACAATCTAAAAATCTATTTATAAAAGAATGCATATGTGAATTATAGTAAATCCATATACTTGAATACTATGTCATCATCATAATGTGGAGAGATTTCATAGGTATATTCTCAGTAGCACTGTGGTTAAGAGTATGGACTCCTGCTACCTGAGTTTAAATCCTTGTTATGTTACCTACTAGTTGTGTGACTTTGGGGGATTATTCAACTTCTCTTTGTACCAGAGTCACAGGGTTGTTCTGAGGATTAATGCATGTTAGATTTTATTAATAGTAAAAAAAAAATGCAGAGAATTCTACTTCCCAGGTGAGATGGACTGGACCACTGCCCTACAAAGATAAACTAAAAAAACAGGATTGAAAATAAACAACATAAATCAGTTCAAACACATTGGAGTTCTATAGAAGCCACAAAGAGAAAAAGGGCAAATATTCTAGTTAGTAGAATCCTGAAGAGGTGAGCATATCTTATATAGATGCTTTCCTCAATTTGTCTATTCCTCAAAACATTTTCTGACTTGTGAAGCTGCACAGGACAGGGGTTAAAGGTGGAAAGCCAAAATCCTCTAAAAGGAAGAGTTTTTGGCAGTCTTGACATGCTTAAAGGAAAAAGGTAGGAGAACAGAACCTGCTGGAGGTGAGGCCCTGGTGAAACAGTAAACTGTCAGTTGAAATTTCTGGAGGGTTAT
>NW_027528380.1:8685-8985 GCF_008692635.1 Crocuta crocuta | reverse complement strand
AGAAAGAGTACAAAATGAAAAATATAAAATATAAAAATAAAATAACTGCTTTAAAAATCTCAACAGATGGATTTAACAGTAGATTAAACAATGTTAAGTGAGGGAATAAAAAGGGCATAGGGACAGATTGCACATATTAAAAATTTTTAACATACCAGTAATTAGTGATCCATAAGGAAAGAAGAGAAAATAAGACAGAAACAATATCTAAAAGGATAATGTTTGCAATTTTCCAAAACTGATGAAACCTATGAATTCAAGAATTTCTAAGAACCCCCTTAAGGATAAGTTTAATTTAAA
>NW_027528380.1:7806-8621 GCF_008692635.1 Crocuta crocuta | reverse complement strand
TGAAAATAAATAAATGTCATATCAAAATTGAAATAAAATTCATGTCAACCTTGAATTTCATATCCAGTGAAAATACTTTTCAAACATGAAATAAAGACATTGCCAGATAAACATGTTGTAACCAGTAAACCTAAAAAAAATGCTTAATGAAATATTTGAGGCAGAAATAAAATTATTCCAGATAGAAACAAAAAATGAATAAATAATGAACACATCAAAAGGAAAGTATGTGATTGTGGGGATGAGCACTGGCTGTTATATGGAAACCAACTTGACAATAAACTATCTAAAAAAATAAAAAATTTTAAAACATTTTAAAAAGATTGATTTAAGCAAGGGGAAAAAAGAGGTATGTGCATAAAATTTAAAAATTGAATATAATGACAAAAAATGTCTTGCATTTAAAATATGTAAAGACTTATAATTCATGACAGCCATAATAGAAAACATGAGAGGGAATCAAGTGGATTCATAGGTTCTAAGGTTCTAGTATTATTGGGGGAATAGTGGAAGACACATATATCTTATACATTATAAAATTATTTGAATCATTCAAAAGAAATTAAGAATGGGGAGAAAAATTGAACAGAAAGATACAATGGAAAAGAAAAAGTAAAATGGTAGGTATAAATTTAAAAAATGAGTAATTGTATTAAATAATTTATAATGAATTAAAATTTTCAATTAAAAGCCTTAAACTGGAAGATGAAATAAAAAGCAATTATATGCTTCTAATAGATTTTAAAACAGAAAAATAGAAAATTGAGAATAATATGCCATGCAAATACTTACTGAAAGAAATCTGATGTGCTTAT
>NW_027528380.1:0-7439 GCF_008692635.1 Crocuta crocuta | reverse complement strand
AAGATCAAAAAGGAATTTCAAAATGGTGGTGGGAAAATTGGATATTCATATGTAAAAGAATGAAATGTTGACCTCTATCTTATACCATTCACAAAAATTAACTCACAATGGATTAAAGACTTAACTATAAGACCTGAAACCATAAAACCCCAAAAAAGGAAATAATCCTCCTTGACATGAATCTTGGTAATGAATTTTTGGAAGTAACATCTCAAGTACAAGTAACAAAAAATAAACAAGTAGAACTACATCAAACTAAAAAGCTTCTGCATAGCAAAAGAAATGACCAACAAAGTGAAAAGACGACCAAAAGGATGGAAAAAAACATTTGCAAACCATATATAGGATAGGAAGATAATACATAAAATCCATAAACTCATACAACTCAAAAGCAAAAATCCCCAAAGAATCCAATTTAAAAATGGGCAAGGAACCTGAATAGACATTTTCCAAAGAAGATGCTCAACATCACTAGTCATTATTAGAGAAATGCAAATCAAAACCACAATGAGATATCACCTCATGCCTGTTAGAATGGCCATCATTAAAAAGACAAGAGATAATTAATGCTGGCATAGATGTGGAGAAAAGGGAACACTTGTGTATTGTTAGTAATATTGTAAATTGGTAGTCACTACAGAAATGTAGTGCATGCATGGAGGATCCTCAAAAAGTTAAAAATACAACTACCATATGATCCAGCATTTCTACTTCTGAGAATACATCCAAAGGAAACAAAACACTAACTTGAAAAGATACTTGGACCCCCATGTTTATAGCAGCATTATTGACAATAGCCAAGACATGGAAACAATCTAAGTGTCCATCAATGCATGAAGAAGTTGTGGTGTATATATACAATGGAATACCACTCAGCCATAAAAGAAGGAAATCCTACTATTTGGGGCCACATGGATGGATGGGTGTCGAAGGCATTATGCTAAGTGAAATAAGTCAGGCAAAGAAAGATGAATCCTTATATGTGGAATCTAAATAACAACAACAACAACAAAAACCCACCAAACTCATAGAGAAAAACAGATTAGATTTGTGGTTACTACAGGTAGGTGTGAGCATGGATGAAGAGGGAAAGAATTAAATGGGGATGGTCAAAGGTACAAACTTGCATTTATAAGATAAATAAATACTAGGGGTATAATGTACAATATGATGATTATTTTTAACACTGCTGTATGATCTGTAGAAGAGATGTTGAGAAAGTAGATCCTAAGAGTTCTCATCACAAAAAGAATTTTTTTCTTTTCTTTTTATTGTATCTATGTGAGATTATGGATGTTAATTAAAACTACTGTGGTAATCATTTCACAATATATGTAAATCAAAACATCATGCTGTACACTCTAAACTTATACAGTGATNGAAGGATATTTGTAAAATGGTAAAATGGGAGGTACCTGGGTGGCTCAGTGGGTTTGGCATCTGACTTCAGCTCAGGTCATGATCTCATGGTTCATGGGTTCAAACCCTATGTTGGGCTCTGTGCTGACAGCTTAGAGCCTACAGCCTGCTTCAGATTCTGAGTCTCCTTCTCTCTCTGTTTTTACCTTGTTCACGTTCTGTATCTCTAAGGAAAATAAATAAACATTTAAAAATAAGTAAGTAAATANCATAACACCCTCAAGGTCCATCCATGTTGCTACACATGGCCAGATTTCATTCTTTCTCATTGCCTTGTAGTATTCCATTGTATAGATAAACCACATCTTCTTGATCCATTCGTCCGTTGATGGACACTTAGGCTCTTTCCATGTGGTAAAACAGTTTATGCTTCTAATAAAAATAAAAATATATATGCCCTGGATAATATAGATTTTTTTTTCATTTCTGGAAAGAGAGACAGCATGAGCAGAGGAGGGTCAGAGAGAGAGGGAGACACAGAATCCAAAACAGGCTCCAGGCTCTGAGCTGGCTATCAGCACAGAGCCCAACTCAGGGCTCGAACCCACAAACTGTGAGATCATGACCCGAGCCGCAGTCGGACACTCAACTGACTGAGTCATCCAGGCGCCCCAGGATAATATAGATTTAAATATTTATGGAGAAAAAATTGATGGTGCTCACAGGAAAAACATATATCTACTATTGTGTTATAAGATGCAAACATATTTTTCACAATAACCAATAGAACAAGCAGATAGTAAATCAGCAAGAATAAGAACAATATGAATAATAAAGTTACATAATTGAAATATATACCATAGATATGAAAACCCTAATAAATGTTAACNAATTCACTGCAAAAAGTCATGAAAATTCTAGATAGATTTATAAAATACATTTGAGAAAATTGAATACTCAGCCAAGGTTTTTAACGAAATCTTAGCAAACTAGGAATAAGGGAAGTTCTTTAATTGGAAAAGGGTTATCTTCAAAAAACATAATAAGTATCATACTTAGTGACGAGATATTATAAAGTTTCCCTTGAGTTTGAGAACAATAAAAATGTATTTACTATCACCATTTCTAGTCAACATTATATTAAAAGTGTTACCCAATGCAGTTAAGCCAGAAAAAGAAATAAAAGGTACTGACTGAGATTGGAAAAGAATAATAAAACTTGTCTTTATTCTTAAATATGACTGAGTACATGGATAATACACAAGCTCCTAACCCCTCAAAGTATTAGTGATGAGAAGGGAGTTTGGCAATTTTAATTCAGAGGTAGCGTTGCCTCTCTGCAACAAATGAACTGGTGGGCACCATTTTCCTCCCCCACCCCACAGCATAGGCTCATAGACACTTGCTGAGGGAAGCTAACCTGGACACTGGCTTTTACCCTGCTTTGCTAAAAATCCCACCCCCTGTGCTCTGGAACAACTGCTCTTCTGGGTCAAACTGCATCAGTCTCAACATGGTGAGACTTCTTCCCAGAGGACCAGCACAGGTCCCTGCCACAACAGTTCCCTGAAGTTTTGAATTTTAAAAGTCAGCAGGCCTGGTTTGGGTAGAGGCCAAGGTGTGCTGTACTGTTCTAGGAAGGCAAGTGACCCAGAACAGATAGTGTGAGAACAATGATCTGAAAAATGCCTGTGATGCACAAGAGGAAATTATTCACTCATCTGAGAGCAGCAAGCTCAGACTCCCTTCTCTAGGGACAAAGGAGTGGGCTAGTGCCACTTACCTCCCCTGCCCCTCAACATAAACCAACTTCAGTAAATAGCACAGACCCAACACTAGCTGCCTAACCTCCTTACTAAGTCCAGCCACCCTGTGCTCTGTACTGCTTTTCTCAGGCAATTTTGCCTAAGGACCAGTGCAGTAGTCCCCTTCCCCAGAAGACCTGCACAAATGCCCATACACACCACACATACTAACCATAAAGTTCTGCAGACCTTCAGTTCTAGTTGAAACAGCATCAGGTCTCTTTCAACAAGCAGACCAAAGCACACCTAGTTAAAACTTTGCATATTCTGGCCAAGGTCCAAACACTCCCCTCCACGGGAAAGGAGAACCTCTGTATATGACTGAACTGAAAGAGCAGCCAAAACGTGGAAGCAGAGTACATGCAACACACACTAGAGACACTTCTTAAATTTCCAGGCCCTAGATATTATATGACCTCTTCTTTGTAAAGCCATTACACTCAGGAGTAGGAAACATAACAGGCTTTTCTAACACAGAGGAGACAGAGTCCTAGACAAAGTGCCAAGGTAAAGGAATTCATCCCAAAAGAAAGAACAAGCAAAGGTCATGGTGAAGAATCTAATTGAAACAGATATAAGTTATATGGCTGGCCCAGAATTTAAAGCAGCAATCATAAGGATACTAGCTGGGCTTGAGAAAAGCATAGAAGACACCAGGCAGTCCCTTACCACAGAGATGAAAGATATTGGATAAAAACCAATCAGGCCAAAATGAAAAATGCAATAACTAGAATCAAACCTGACTAAATGTAATGACCACAAGGATGGAAGAAGTGGAGGAACAAATAGGTGGCATAGAAGATTGAATTATGGAAAATAATGAAACTGAACCAAAAAGAGAAAGAAAAATTTTGGATTATGAAAGCAGACTTAGAGAACTCAGTGACTCCACCAAACATAATAACAGTCGTATCACAGCAGTCTCATAAGAAGAAAAGAGAGAAAGGAGGAAGAACGTTTATTTGAGGAAATTATAGCTTAAAAAGTCCCTAATCTGCAGAAAGAAACAGATATCTAAATCCAGGAAGCACAGAGAACTCACATCACATACTGCAGTTAAATCTGCAAAATATAGAGATGAAGAAAAGATCTTAAAACAAGCAAGACAAAAGAAGTCCCTAACTTACAAGGGAAGACCAATAAAGTGTAGTAGCAAATCTCTCCACAGAAACTTGGTAGGCCAGAAGGTAATAACATGATATATTCAACATGCTGAATGAGAAAAATCTGCAGCCAAGAATATTCTATCCAGGAAGACTATCATTCAGATTAGAAGGCAAGATAGAGTTTTCCAGACAAAAACTAAAGGAGTTTGTAACCGCTGAACCAGCCCTGCAAGAAATATCAAGGAGTGGGAAAGAAAGACTAGGAGCAACAAAGACTAGAAAAGAACAAAGAAAATCTCCAGAAACAGCAACAAAACAAATATTACAATGAGACTAAATACGTATCTATCAATAACCACTCTGAATTCAAATGGACTAAACTGCTCCAATCAAAAGACACAGGGTGTCAGAATGGATAAAAAGAACAAGACCCATCTCTATACTTCCTACAAGAGACTCATTTTAGACCTAACGACACCTGCAGGTTGAAAGTGAGGGGATGGAGAAACATTTATCATGCACATGGACATTGCAAACAAGCCAGAGTAGCTATACTTATATCAGACAAACTAAGTTTTAAGACAAAGATTGTACTAAGAGATGAAGAAGGGTACTATATCATAATAAAGGTGTTTATCCAACAAGATCTAAACAATATATAAAATAATAACAAACATAAATAAACTAATTGATAACAATACAATAATACTAGGGGACTTTAACTCCCCACTTACATCAATGGACAGATCACCTAAGCAGAAAATGAACAAAGAAACAATGGCTTTGAATGACACACTAGACCAGATGGACTTAACAAATATATTTAGAACATTTCACCTACAGCAGCAGAATACACATTCAAGTGCACATGGGACACTCTCCAAAATAGATCACACACTGGGTCACAAATCAAGCCTCAACATGTACAAAATGATTGCGATCATACCATGCATACTTTTCTACCACAATGCTATGAAACTTGAAGTCAATCACAAGAAAAAATTTGGAAAGACCACAAATACAAGGAGGTAAAAGAATATCCTACTAAATAAAGAATGAATAAATCAACCAAGAAATTATAGAAAAAATTTAAAATAAAGAAAAAATGAAAATGAAAACATGACAGTCCAAAACTTTTGAGATGCAGCAAAAGGTCCTAAGAGGAAAGTATATACCAAATGCAGGCCTACCTCAAGAAGCAAGAAAAATCTAAAATACATAACCTAACCTTACACCTAAAGGAGCTAGAAGAAAAACAACAAACAAAGGCTAAAGCCAGGAGAAGGAAAATAATAAACATTAGAGCATAAATAAATGATATAAAAATAGCAGAACATATCAATGACTAGGAGCTGGTTCTTTGAAAAAAATCAATAATATTGATAAACCCCTAGCCAGACTTATCAAAAAGAAAAGAGAAAGGACCCAATTAAATAAAGTCAAAAATGAAAGATGAGAAATAACAACCAATATCACATAAATATAATTATAAGAGAATAATATGATAAATTGTATGCCAATAAATTGGACAATCTGGAATAAATGGATTAACTCCTAGAAACATATGAGCTATCAAAACTGAAAGAGGAAGAAATAGAAAACTTAAATGGACCAATAACCAGCAAAGAAATTTAATCAGTAATCAAAAATGTCCCAACAAACAAAAGTCTGGGTTCAGATGGTTTGATAGGGGAACTTTACCAACATTTAAAGAGGAGTCAATACCTATTCTTCTCAAACTATTCTGAAAAATAGAAATGGAAAGACAACTTTCAAACTCATTCTATGATGCCAGCATTATAATGATTCCAAAACCAAAGACTTCACTAAAAAAGAGAACTACAGGCCAGTATCCCTGATGAACATGGATGTAAAATTTCTCAACAAAATACTAGCAAATTGAATCCAACAATACATTAAAAGAATCATTCAGCAGGATCAACTGAGATTTATTCCCAGGCTGCAAGGGTGTTTCAATACTTACAAATCAATCAATGTGATACACCCCATTAAATAAAAGAAAGGATAAGAAGCATACAATCCTGTCAATAAATGCAGAAAAAGAATTTGAGAAAAAAACAGTAGTCATTCTTGATAAAAACCCCCAACAAAGTAGGGATAGAGGGAACATACCTCAACATAATAAAAAGACATATGAAAAACCCACAGCTAATATCATCCTCAATGGGCAGACTGAGAGTTTTTTCTCTAAAGTCAGGCACAGGACAGGGACGTTCACTCTCACCACTGTCATTTAACATAATACTGGAAGTCCTACTCTCACCAATGAGACAAAAACAACAATAGCAACAAAAATTAAAAGCATCTAAATCAGCAAGAAAGAAGTCAAACTTTCACTATTTGCAGATGGCATGATACTCTTTATATAAAACCCACAAGACTCCACCCAAAAAATTGCTAGAACTGGTACAGGAATTCAATAAAGTCACAGGATACAAAATCAACATATAGAAATGTGCTGCATTTCTATAAATAAATAATAAAGCAGTAGAAAGGAAAAATAAAAAAAATCAATCCCTTTTACAATTTCACCAAAAATGATAAGATACCTAGGAATAAACCTAACCAAAGAGGTGAAAGAGTATAGTCTTCTGTACTCTGAAAACTATAAAACGCTGATGAAAGAAATTGAAGATGACACAAATGGAAAAACACTCCATACTTTTGGATTGGAAGAACAAATATTTTTAAAATGTATATACTACCCAAAGCAATCTACACATTTTTTTAAATTTTTTTTAATGTTTTATTTATTTCTAGGAGAGAGAGAGAGAGACAGCGTGAGCAGGGGAGGGTCAGAGCGAGAGGGANGAGGGAGTCACAGACTCTGAAACAGTCCCCAGGCTCTGAGCTGGCAGTCAGTACAGAGCCCGACGCGGGGCCTGAACCCACGAACGGCGAGATAATGACCGAAGCGAAAGTCAGACGCTTAACCGACTAAGCCACCCAGGCGCCCCAATCTACACATTTTTTTTAATGTTTATTTTTGGAAGAGAGAAAGAGCAAGTGCAAGTGGGGGAGGAGCAGAGAGAGGGAGATACAGAATGTGAAGCAGGCTGACAGCTCAGAGCCTGATGCGGGGCTTGAACTCATAAACCATGACATCATGACCTGAGCCGAAGTCCAACGCTTAACCAACTGAGCCACC
>NW_027528379.1:0-474 GCF_008692635.1 Crocuta crocuta | reverse complement strand
TCAGAAATACAGGCAATTATCAGGGTATACTATGAAAAACTATATGCCAAAAATTGGACAACTTAGAAGATATGGACAAATTCCTAAAAACACACCCACTACCAAAATTCACATGGGAAGAGGTAGGAAATCTGAACAGACCCATAACTAGTTAGGAAATCGAATCAGTGATCAAAAATCTCCCAACAAATAAGAGCCCAGGACCAGATGGCTTCCCTGGGGAATTCTACAAGACGTTTAAAACAGAATTAATACCCATTCTTCTCAAGCTATTCCAAAATAGAAATCGNGAAGGAAAACTCCCAGACTCATTTTATGAAGCCAGCATCACTCTGATTCCCAAGCCAGACAGAGACCCAGCAAAAAAAGAGAACTACAGGCCAAAATCCTTGATGAATACGGATGCAAAAATTCTCAATAAGATACTTACAAATCGAATTCAACAGCACATAAAAAGAATCATCCACCAAGATC
>NW_027528378.1:0-496 GCF_008692635.1 Crocuta crocuta | reverse complement strand
ACATCATAAAAGCCATCTAGGAGAAGCCCTAAGCTAACATCATCCACAACGGGGAAAAACGGAGAACTTTCCCCCTGAGATCAGGAACACGACAGGGATGTCCCCTCTCACCACTTTGTTTAACANTGCTGGAAGTCCTAGCATCAGCCATCAGACAACAAAAGGAAATCAAAGGCATCAAAATCGGCAAAGAAGAAGTCAAACTTTCACTTTTTGCAGACAACATGATACTCTACATAGAAAACGCGACAGACTCCACCAGAAGCCTACTAGAAGTGATCCATGAATTCAGCGTACAGAAATCGGTTGCATTCTTATACACCAACAATGAGGCAACAGAAAGAGAAATCAAGAAACTGATCCCATTCACAATTGCACAAAAAAACAAAAAGTACCTAGGAATAAACCCAGCCAAGGATATAAGAGATCTGTATGATTTAAACTATAGGAGACCTATGAAGGAAATTGAAGAAGACACAAAGAAATGGAAAAACAT